>NC_050600.1:3140211-3270211 GCF_013368585.1 Megalops cyprinoides | reverse complement strand
AGACAGGAAGACCGTGTCTGATTAAAGCTTCTCAAGTCTGTCTTTTCGAGCAAAACTCGGCCATCACCCCGACCCAGGAAGTCTCTGAGCCCCTGTTTCACCCTTCACACACACACAGTCCCTTCACGAGGATGTTCTTGCTCAGTCCGAATGATGCCACACTTTCAGGTGTGGCAGCTAAATACACTCTACTGGTTTCTACTGGTTTTTACTCAGTGTCCTCACCTTTTGTCCAAAGAGCATCTTCTTGGCTTTACAGCTGGCCCTACCCATACTAAAATAATATATGCTGTAATGTATTTAGAAGTGTGTTTTTCTGCTGAAGAATGTATGAAATTATTTTGCATGTATTTTCAATACAAAGTAGAAATATGTTGCTGTATTCCAAAATGACAATAACTTATATTTTCAGTATACTAATTGAGCTAAAAAAAATCTTTTCCCAATACATTATCTTTTGCATGTGTAGAAGTGCATTCTAATTCACCACGCTGTTTCTCTGCAGTTGTGCTTACCACCTTACCACCACTCCCACTCACTGCAACACTGCTCTGGATACGGCATTGGCCAGGGAAATACACCGGTAATATTGCAGCTAATTGCACCTGCAATATTCCAGCTCAGAGTTTTTGAGGACACGGCGGCAGACGGAAAACAGAGAGAGGTGCCCCTGACGTGACGTCATGACGTGGTCCATGACGTGACGTCATGACGTGGTCCATGACGTGATGTCATGACGTGACATCATGACGTGGTCCATGACGTGATGTCATGACGTGGTCCATGACGTGACGTCATGACGTGTTGTCATGACGTGGTCCATGACGTGACGTCATGACGTGACATCATGACGTGGTCCATGACGTGACGTCATGACGTGGTCCATGACGTGATGTCATGACGTGACATCATGACGTGATGTCATGACGTGACGTCATGACGTGGCCCCTGACGTGACGTCATGACGTGGTAGAGTCCCTCACCATCATCGGAGGTAGTGCATAGTTGTTTCCTCTGTGTGTTACTGGAAAAAAGGAAGAAAAATCGTGCTGATCACTTGAGTGGTGCTGAATGAAAGGAATTCATTCCAAAGTGCAGAGCATCTGTGAAGCATGTGAGGCATTTTCTCATGCTGTGCCGGGAGATCATTGGCGCCTGTTCATTTTGGGATCTTAAAATGAGTTCTCTAACGCGGTGTGAGGCCTGCTAATGCTTTGTTTAGAATAGTTAGACCTGTACCTCTGCTGTAGAATGGTGCTTCTGAACTGGACGAAATGACACCTGTGTATCTACAAGGGAAAAAAACAAACACCAGCAAAGGTAATGTCTTGCAGTTTTCGGTAACATGCATTGTAGTATAAGGCATTAATTCTACTTTGGGCACGAAACAAACACACAAGCAAAAAAGATAGTTTATAGCACTAATGAAGTGATTGCTGTACAATTTACCTGCTCCAGCTGTGCCTCAAAGGTACACTCTTAGACTGCTTTACACCCCTGAACTGTCATATATCAGTTAGGTTTGATTGTGCTTTAATCTAGATTTAACATCACTACACAGATGTGTGCTGTTCAGTCTTTGCGACAGATTTGGTTCATTGAAGGTGAGTTTGTTCTAATTGAAAGATAAAAGTAAAGATGTTTTTGTCAGTTATTTCCCCACGTTGTGCCCCTTAAAATAAAATTAGTAACACTGACGGATATTCAGCTTTATTGATTAAGAGCAATTAGTTGCTAAACAGGGCCCAGAACAGCTAATGAAGTTTAAATGAGACAGCTGCATCAACGCATGCCAGGGGGTAAATATTGACAAATTTATGATGAAAAGACAACTTTACCTTTATATTGACACAAACACTCTTCAAACAGAACATTATTATAGTAAATGGTTTATAGAATATTAGATGCAATGATATTGACCATAGATCAGTCCTCAATTAACAGCTAAACCAAACCTAATTAGCTGAGAGATACAATCGTGCTTATTTTTTTCACAGCCCATGTCATAATAGGTCCGACACGACAGATACGACAGTGGGGAAAACCCACCTGTTTTGAAGTGTGCTGTTGAGGCCAACCTCAGCTGCTCTCGCATTCTCCAAAGTCCTGGTTTACAAAGGAATACAATGTTTCAGGAAAAAAAATAATGCAACAAGACTGCAGCTCTGTATCATGGGGCTCTGAGAATGTTCCAAGACCTAAACAGGGACGTCTAGGACCGCTGAGGACGTTCATGGACTGCCACGCTTAGGTTTTGATGTCTTTTCGGCCCGACCCCTTAGTATGCTCTAAATCGAATTTGTCAGGTGGTTGGTGTGTCAGTCTTGTCTCTGGCCAGCTTGAGAAAGCAATGCTGTGAATTACAGCTTGTGCGAATTTCTGGTCACGTCCAGAATTGCCAGGCCAACTCATTGACTCCTGCTTCCTGTATTGTCTCAACCATAATGAACTCTAATCATGTCTGACATGTAATTAATTAAGTGCTGAAAAGAGGACAACACTAGCTGTTTTTTTTCTACCTTTAATCGTTAGCCTACAGGGGCCGATAAACAATCTCAAGAGAGGCGAGTCACCGGGGACTGGACATGTGATGTCCAAGTTTAAGGCCAAAAGGGACACCTCTGGATACAGTCCAAAATACTCTCACATGCTTTTATTCTGACGTTGTGCAAAAATCAAAGGTTGGTCCAAAAGTTTACTCAATCAGATAATCAAAAAATCAAATAAAAATCAAACAATTGATCAATCAAAATTCCATGTTTTCACCACGGTGCTTGTAAACCGTGGTGAATACACCAACCCTTTAATCCATGTATTCAACATAAATGTTAACAGACGAGAATATTTAGGTTCTAGTTCTTGGGTAGTTTAGCAGCAACCTCATTATCCTCTCTCCCTGTGGTTCATCTTTCACCAGGTTGGCTGCAGTATTATATTGTGCACTTTCATTGCAGGGTGCCTTTGATGTTGTAGCAACCCCACAGCATGCAGACACGGCTCATATTAATGCAGTCCACTACCAGAGCCAATCCACCTGTGGTGAACAAGGTCAATAAATACTTTGGCATAAGTATATAAGCCATGCTTTCAGGTTTGTGAAGGCAGGGTATTGCCATCTTATTCTGCAGCATCCTGCTTACTACCCAGCATAGTTCATTAACATCTAAATGCTTGGCCTTTGCACCCGTATCCATGTAACTACAGTGCAAAAATGCATGCTTTGCATCTTGGTGGAGCAAAACGCTACTCCACAGAGCAGCTAAATAAAGTCGTAGGAAGCTGTACTCGGTGCAGCTATTGAATGGCTGAATTGTGTGAAAGGTGGTGTGCCGCCGCTTCATTGTTGTGTGCGATTTTGTCTGAACACTGCTGCGTTTTCCACTTCAGCCAAAACAGCGTTTGGCGAGAGGCCTTGTCCTTCACCCCTCCGTGCAGTTACCCCCTCGCTTCCTCTGTGTCAAGGGCCTCGCGCTTTAAAAAGAGTGCACCTGGCTAAATTTAGCAGCTGGGGCCTGACTTCCTGTGGTTTTGCGAACGCCGCCTCGCCAGTGGACGACGGCTGGTGCACGCTCTCCCTGCACAGGCTGGAGATGTGAAGCCACAGCCTCCCTGGAGCGGCGTGAGCTCCGCCAACTGCGCGCCGGGTTCCCACAGTGCACACGAAGTGATTTTTGGGTGTGCGTGAGAGCACGGTTCGTTTGAAATGGGGGCGAAATGACCACTAAGCAAAAAAACACAGCAGAGCCATGGGCCGTGTGCTTTTTAAGTCCCGCGTGGTGGGTCTGGACACTGCGCTGCCTCATTAGAGGTTGATTGCATTCACCGCTCGGAGGGAAAGAAAAGTTATGTCATGAAACTGCATGACCAAACATGAAAGAAAACATTTTGTATCGTTCTTAGATTATCTGATTAACAAGGAGTTCCTGTACAGATGAGCTGGTAGTTCGAAGTTGCAAAATTTATGACCTCCACCAAAAACTAGTATGTGTAAACAAAACTATTTTTCTTAAATCTACCCAATCTTTTGCTTAGTGTTGGTATTACATGTGCGCAACAAAGAAATGATCTAAGTACGTCACCCCTTTACCCAATGGGCATTGGCCAACTGGACCACAGGTCATAGCATCTGACGCTGTAAAGCTTTGTGGCATGATGAGTTTTCTATTTAGACACTTTGTCCAACAAACAGACACAGTAATGGATTTTTGGAGTGAACAAACACATTCATGACATGAAAACGTGCAAAAAAAAAACACAATTTGAGTGGTGACATAATGGTCGAAGGTAACTTCTGTACTTGAGCTTTTCATACGCTTCAAATATCTGAAGGTTTTAGCTTATAGTACACAAGACACACACACACATACACGTATTACATAGGTGTGTTGAGAAATAGATATTTCTCAGTGGCGGAACCAAGTTGATGAATGAAGCGTTCGAAAAAAAAGCCTCCCTTAAAGTTTCCATTTCGCAAAAATGTGCTGCGCGCCCAAAAAGGCAGACAGGTCATTCATCGCCGAGGCAAAAACACAGCGTCTGGCTGCAGCGAAGGTCTTACCTTGCTGGAACACTCAGGCCATCTCGTCAGCGATATCGAGCCAGGGCTAGGTTTGGGCAGGAGCACAGAGAGGAAAGTTGGAGGTCTTTGGGCCGAGTTTCGCTATCAGCAGAATATGAAACGAACGTGGCGGAGGTCTGAGCGCGGGGCGGAGGCACAAGGTCAGACACTCCCCTGTGGTTTTCCTTGTTATGATACAGCCTCACTTCCTCTGTCAGACTGTCATCTGTCTCCTCTCAAATGAGCTCAGAGGCCCTCTGTGTCATCTGGCACCTCGTCGCCTTCCCTCCTTATCAGCCGAGCATCACCCCGCCCCTCCCAAATCTGTCCCTGAGATAAGGTCTGATTTCAAGATCTGAAGCGATCCGGTCACACTGCGCGGGGGTGGGGGGGGGGGTTGCGAGGGGGGCTGAATGGAAATGAGCGTTGAGTCCTGTGAGCGTGTTAACAAAGTGATGCTTCTGCAGCGCTCACCTTCTCACGAGCCTTTAACGCACTCCGCGCTAGCGCCCTGATGTTTAAGCCATACAGATTCATTCAGCGAACACACACACACACACACACACACACACACACACACACACACACACACACACACACATAAACAAATGAACACACAAATGTGCACACACACACAAATGCACATGTACACAAACACACACTCGTGCGTGAGTGCACACACTCATATGAGAGCTGAGGGGAGAGAGAGCTGAAGTGTTTGATGAGCCTTCATAGTGTTTCTTTCAGGCAACACACCATAAAGACAAAAGTAAGGAAAGAGGGCTGGATGATAAAATGCCTTCCTACAAACTGACCTTGGCAGGAAACAAAAACAAAACAAAACGAAAAAATCATCGTGCTATGAAAGAGAAAAGCGCCATTCTGCCAGATCAATCTCAGCTAGCTGCTGTGGACATGTAGAAAGTAGAATAGCTGGTCTTAACTGAACTCTGGAAGAGTTCAAATAAACTTAAGCAAGTTACTGTGAACTCTTTAAAGCATGAAGAATGGCAGCCATTTTGGATGTACTGTCTTTATGTAAAAGCAGACTATGAGGCAGTTGAGAAGGATGTTACATTTTACAGTGATAAAAACATCCTGTGTCATGGCGCACAATATAATAATAATAATAATAATAATAATAATAATAATAATAAAAAGATTGATAGATAAGGCCCAAACGTCCTAACTTCTGAAGGTGTTGCGTGGTTTGGGGGCAGGATGGCGACGTGAGGAAGCAGCGATAAGAGTTTGTGATTCAGCATGTGAATAATTAAAACCGACAGATAAAGATCTGTAGATGCCCGGCTCGGATTCTGCCTGGGGGTGTCCGTTACCCCCCCCCCCCCAGCAGGTCGGTTGACAGGTCAACACACAGCCAGTTATCTAGGACTGCTCATATTATTTCCTGTGAGGAAATACAAATCTAGCCAAGAAAAAACTTGCACAAATGTGCAAACACACACACATGCACAGAAACAGGCTGATACACACACGCACACACATGTACATGCATGCATCTGGATGAGCCTTTTTTGTGTACAAGTGTGCAACTTTGTTTTTCATGCGTGTGTCTGTGGGCTGTTTTTGTGTGTGAACAAGTACATGGGTGCATGCGTGCACACACACACACACACACACACACACACACACACACACACACACACACACACACACACACACACACACACGTAATTAGAATTAAAATGGCTGACCTTGATGATTGAATTGTATTGTGTCTGTTCGCTTGGCACATGAGGCTAACCGCCCAAACTAAAATAGTTCTGCCCCATGGCCTGGAGAGAAGGCCAGGATCCAGTCTAGTAAATGTTCAGAAACATGTAGGTATTGATATTCATCAGCAGTAAACCCAAACAGATGACCCAGGCAGCGACCTTGGCTTTGATTTTGTGTATAGGCTCTATGCTTATGATGTGGCATGCAGCACAGGCTATCTGATGGGAATTCAGAAGGCACCCCCTCTTTGTGGTAGCCAGAGTTGGGTGATATGTCACCACGTGATACAGTGACCTTGCTGTGGTCAAGCAAAACTGAGATCAGTAGCTAATGTAGGCCAGGCCAGGGTGAGATTGAAACTGTGGCCAGCTTGTTCAGGCATGATTGCTTTGCAAAGCAGAGCTCTCTCCAGAATATAAACTACCTTCTTCCACAGCGGCCATGGTGAAAACTCACAAACATCTTTTCAGTGACTGCTTACATATTTATCAGTCTATCAGCAAGCAGAAAAGCAGTTGTCACTAAGTTTGATAGACAGATTCTCTGAACCTGTGGACTGGTGATATGTCAAGGAGTCCACCTGTTTGATCTAAAATTAAGCCCTGCTGTACCTACAAATTTCACTGCATCGAGCCATCAGATTTACAGTAATACTGTGTATACAGTCTAAAACATTACATCGTTTCTGCTTTCATCAGTTAAGGACTAGTGATTTCTCACAGACTGGCAGTTTAGCTATCCCGTAAGGGAACTTAAAATGTGACCAGAATTTTGTAAGCTTTACATGACATTACATTACATAGGCTCAAATACAAGGCTGAGAACTTCTTCTGTACCCCTGAAACGGATGCTTAACTCAGTCGCTACAGTGAACATCAAGAGCTTCAAATGGACAACATGTCCAATATAACCTGCATAAGCTGGCCTGGGTAAACATGCCTTTCAGATGGACCATAAATAAATGGATAATTCATGTCAAAACTGTAACTTCTGTTTGGATGCCTCTTCACTACTTATCAGTTGACAAAAATAATATGACATTTGATGAATTCAAATGACATGTAAACCACACAACCAATCCAATCCAAACTACTGAACAAAATGTCAGAGAGAGAGAGAGAGAGAGAGAGAAACAGAGAGGAATGGTGCGGAATCAGTACAAAGAAAGAACACATTGAAGAACAGATCACTCAAAAGTAAGTCAAGGAATAACCACACTTTCTCAAGTAAAGCCAGACTATTTTCCCTTCCAGTCAATTGAGGTAGATCATGATATTGTCGCAATCATGACTAAATGCTTGATTTTTCACTACCAGCACATTTGTACAATGAAGACAGATCTTATTTTACCTTATCTTAAGGATGGACTGATGTGTTTGAGGAATCATTACTGCCGTACCTGTGTACCGGTCTCTCCCGGCGATGGACGATTTTGGCACAAAGTCCCTGTCTGTCCATTTTGAGCAGCCTTGGATCCATAAGACTGTAAAGGTAAGAGCTTTTTCTGTTCCTCCAGGCTAGAGAGAAGTGGAGACTAAGTGACAGTGGTTCATTGTTGCAGATATTAGTCTAGCTCCTCCTCATTCTAGTGAATGGCAGGTCATAAACAACCAGAAAGTGTTTTCTTCCTAATAAAAATAGAAATCATCAAAAAAAGCCAATCAAGCTAAGAGGGCTTGATACATTGGCCTGGGTATAAATAGACCCATGGAAACTTGTGACAATACTTATTGAGGCAAAGCTGGGTCATGCTAAGATGTTGAGGTAAAACTGATAATAGCAAAACTGACTGACCGCATGTGCACCCCCCCCCCCCCCCACCCCGGACTGCTTTTCTCGCTGAATGTCTCTCACATTTTTCGCACCCTTCTGAACCTCTCACATGACCTGTTCTCTCCCCTCTGAACCCCTCCCACACAAACTGTTGTCTTCCCCTGAACCTCGATCACACAACCTGTTCTCTCCCCCCTGAACCTCTTCCACACGACCTGTTCTCTCCCCCCTGAACCTCTTCCACATGAACTTTTCTCTCCCCCTGAACCTCTATCACACGACCTGTTCTCTCCCCCTGAACCTCCCTCACACGACCTGTTCTCTCCCCCCTGAACCTCTTCCACATGAACTTTTCTCTCCCCCTGAACCTCTATCACACGACCTGTTCTCTCCCCCTGAACCTCCCTCACACGACCTGTTCTCTCCCCCCTGAACCTCTTCCACATGAACTTTTCTCTCCCCCTGAACCTCTATCACACGACCTGTTCTCTCCCCCTGAACCTCCCTCACACGACCTGTTCTCTCCCCCCTGAACCTCTTCCACATGAACTTTTCTCTCCCCCTGAACCTCTATCACACGAACTGCTCTTTCCCCCTGAACCTCAATCAAACGACCTGTTCTCTCCCCCCTGAATGACTCTCACATAAACATTGCTGTTTGCTGTTCGCTGTTGCTAAGAACCAGTGTCACTGCATCACAATGTTTACTGCTGATACTCAAGGTCAGACTGTGGTTTGCGCACACTCTACACAGTGATGTGACTTTGCCTCACCATGGCCTTTGTGCTTCATACCTGGGGAAAATACAGGGTGCAGGGGACCACAACTACTATGTCAAGTATGTTCAACGTGTTTAATTGTGCCAAAATAAGTTTAAAGAGCACTATCTGTGATCTGTGATGTGCTCTGAGACCAGTGAGAGTCTGTCACTCTGGTATGATGCTGCTGAGCTAGGAAAGATCTGATTCGGTGCTCATGTAGCAGAGGAATATCAATGTACTGACAACTGTGTGTCTGATGCGGGATGTCACAGAATAAGCTGAATGATCTTAAATAGAGATACAGGATTCCTATCCTAAAGCAGGAGAGATAAATAACCACCCATTTTAGCCTGGATGAGTTTAGCTATGAACGACCATACTGTCAGGCAAAGAGAGAAAGCCATGGTCACTGTGTGGAACTGAGATTTTATTCTAATTGTGTGATTAAACACAGCGCAGTAGCTAAATTAATCAAACCATGGAGGCTCTCCTGCTTTGTCGTATCTTAAACAGGTAAGGTAGACTTTAAGTGAATGTTTGCTCATCGGAAGACCATACTCTGTTTTCCTTCCTGGATTGGTGAAGCAGTTCCGGAGTTTGAAGTTTTAAACAAAGTCTGAATATGAAAGTTTCTGTCTAGAATAGGAGAGGCTGACCCTTGGCTTTAGTTCACCATCTTAGCTACTTGATACAGTATCTCTGCGGCTTTGCTTCGGTTTAAATGTAAATGCCAATGACATCGGTAATTGGGGGAGGGGGGGGGCTTGAGCTTCTACCCTTTTGGTCCAATCATGTGAGACTGACCATTTCTAAGCCATATCCTTTTGTAAAATTCTGAGCCCCGGACCTCCAGAAAGTCTGCACTCAGGCGATTGCAGGCAATTGTTACAGGAAATAAACAAAAAAGCTTCTACAACATAATTCAGCTCAAATACATTTTGACGTCTGTGGTTGTGATCACTGACCTCAAAAGAACAATGCTCTTTCAGCTGCAGACCTGGCCACTTCCTCTGCACCGGTATCGTGACATATGCCGCCTTCGGCCCCTCCCAGTTCTTTTCTTCTATCTGAGGCATTGTTAGCAGGTTATAAACGCTCTCTCACGGATAATGTTTTGTAAAAGTCTGTTCTAACCTGTGCTGGTATGCATTCCCACACCTGTCTTCATCCTCTGCCTGTAACTTTAGCTTGATAAAATACAATGTTGATAATAAAGCTATATATTATAGATGATAAAACTATAACTCTTAATATTATAGTATATACCCTATACTACTGCTACTGCTACTACTAATGCTACTACTAATAATAATAACAACAACAATATATGTCACATTTTCACAAATGAATTACAGATTGTAATCTCCGATGAGTTTGAAAAAGATAAATTAGAAATCCAAGCACCAAAGGGGAGGAAACCTGTCAAATGACTCCCTGAGCCCAGGAAAATGCAGAGGGAGGGAAATGGGATAGAACTGTGAGGGCTTATAAATGACAGTGTTCAACAATTCACTCAATCCAGAGACTGTCAGGTGGGCAGGTAGGATTGCTAGTGGTGGGATCTGGCTGACTATGGGTGGAGTCTTGCCTTCCAGCAGTGACATCATGAGTTTTCCAATCCAACTGTCCACTTCAACAGCGAAAAATCGCAGACCACAGAAACACCTCTGTCTGATCATTTCCTTCTTCCACAGAAAGGCTGAAGAGCAGCTGACATGAAACCCACACATAGAAACCAAGAATATGAAGAACAGTCTAATATTAGCCAAACAGTTCACATATGACATGAAGTTGCTAAAACCTAATACCTGGAAGTGAAAAGCTGGGGGCTGCTGGCTGTTCAGTAATAGGCTGGCCCTCTGCTGCTGCAGTACAATGACATCGCCCAGCTTCCCCGGGCGACCCATGGGTGATCCGCTTGAGAGTGTGTATTCGACACAACGGGAAAACACATCTCCTGCAATGAACAACACAACATTAATGCTGGTGAGACGGTCTGAACATATCCGCACTGCAGGGAAAGGCTCAGAGATGGCCTATTGATTGTTAGTGATGTGGGGTAAGGTACAAGTTCCATCTCTCGAAAGTCTTTGAATATATGGGTGTGTGGAGGGGTTATGGCTTTGAGAAGAGTCCTGACAGTCATGTCCTCTTTTTCCATTTTACATGAGAGGAATGATTTAAATGAGTAAGGAAAAAAAAAGGATTAGGAAAAAACAAACATCCCTCTGCCTGTAACTTTAGCTTAATAAAATATAATGTTGATAATAAAGCTATATATTATAGATGATAAAACTATAACTATAATATTATAGTATATACCTTATTCTACTGCTGCTACTACTGCTGCTACTTACTACTACTACTACTACTACTACTACTACTACTACTACTACTACTACTGATAATAATAATAATAATAATAATCAAAAGAGCATGTGGAAAATACTTTAACTTTACTTTAAATGTGAGGCGACATACTTCCTACCCTTAATGCTGACTGAAATGGTCACTCAGGAAGTGGTTTCCACCACAGCACCAACTGAGTCTCAAGAAGTCCCGACGCTGTCGGAATGCACTGTTCGCAACACCCCACATTTCAACAAAACAAACTAAAAAAATAAATAAACTCCACGGTCTATGGAGAAACACATTTTAAAATTTCCCACATTATCCATTTGTACACACACACACACACACACACACGCACACTTGTATTTGTGGAAAAGAAACAACTTTAAGAGAAGACATTGGAGAGTGGTGGCACTGAACTTAGATTGCAACAATTTATTTTGCCACAAGATGGCACTAACTTACACTGCAGGGGAATGTGCAACATGTTGAACAGAAAACATACTGGAAAAAACCCAGAATATCAATGCATGAACGAGGAGACAACATTAAAAGTGATGGCACACACATAATAACACACCGCTGTAGGGCATCATTGTAAGATGCCGTTGAATGAGGAGTGTGAATAAGCAGAAAAATGTTCAGGGGTCAGCGCATCCAGTATCTGGTCAAACAGCAGGCTGTCTTTCAGAAATACTCGAGAAGTCCTTGGCGTCAGTTAAGGGACGCAGCTCCTTGTAGAGGAACACACTACAAGGCCTTCTCTGGCTCCTCCTCCCGAGAAAGACCTGCATCAGAGAGCAAACCCCGGTGGTTAAACGCTGTTTGCAGAACCTGTCACTCTCACCTGCTTGGTCAGAGTGCATAGGGAGAATGCTCAGAAAACACAGGCAGAGGATTGCTGTAATATTTGTATAGGATGATGGATTTAAAAAAAAAAAAAAAAATTCCCACACTACGGCAGTTTTTGTTCATTTCAGCTTGAAATAAACAAGCAATGCAGTGGAACCAATGGAATGAGTCATTGAGAGTTAAGTTCAGACCTCACTGTGGGAGAACTGAACGCCGTCCAAGGTTTGGTCACGCTAAAATGCTTCCAGCAGCGCGCTGAATGAGCAGCACACTGTATGTGACTATAGCTATTCTACAGCGTGTTAGCAGCACTGGCCAGGACTGTGCTAACTGACCAAGGCCCCACTCTCTGGTACCACTCTACAGTACTAGCTCTGTGGCATTATGGGTAGGTGGGGTTAATGCACATCAGTGTATGGTTGAGTAGAGCCTCCATTTTGGCTCTAAAGTCTACAGTTTCACCCATCTCTTGGCATCCTCTGCTTTTCAAGAATAAAGAGCAGTCCCAGCCAAGTAGCTAATTGATTCAATTGTGTAATTAGCATCTCAGCTGGATGGAGAAACTCCAGACATTCTTCCCTCCAGGAGAGGAGTTCTAATTTGCTCTGAGGTCTCAGCTTCTCTGGTGAATTTTTGCATGAATACCAACATAAAAATTCAGGTTGTGAAACCAACACTTGCCCCATGCTGAGACAGAGAAGTGTGGAAAATAATCTTTGAAGGCTGATAAACAAGCCTCTTCTTCCTGATACTGGCAATATTTAAATAGGCCAGTGTTTACCAATCTGTATCAAGGCCTTTTTTTGTCTATAGACATGTTGCATTCTTTGTCATTATTTGGAGGGCAGGAAGGGGTTTTTTTATTCTGGGAGAGGCTTAATACTCACAGGGGTGTCTTCCCCTCATCCTGACAGGTTTTGGAGGAGGTGCGGAGACAGCGCGTATCCAGGTCGGCTCGCAGTCGGGGATCGTTCCTGACGATCCTCTCGCTCGTCGGTGCATCCGCCCCCCCGCTGTTCGGCGGAGTCCTCGGAAGGCCGTCTCAGGAAGCGGCGCGGGAAGAGCGTGGCGCTAATGAGGCGAGAAACGGGCTAACTGGCGGGAGGACCCGCCATTCTCCGCGCCTGCTCTCCCGTGCTCAGAGCCGTCCGCTCGCCCCCCTCACCCCCCTCGCTCTCACTCATCTCCGCCTGCTTAGTGCCGCCGAAAACGCCGGGTTTATTTTTAGCTCCTGTAATCACGTCCCGACACCTGGGCTTCTCCGCCGGGCGCAGGGGGCTAAGAGAGGAGCCGAAACGCTCGCTGGCGGCACGCGACGCCTCTGTAGCGATGGGGCTCATGTGTGTTTGACAGGGCACAAGTCTATCTGTGTGGAAAGGCATCAGGGAGCCCTTTTCCGTAGTCCGCTCTCCCCCTTAAAGCTGAAACCTGTAAGCACTTGCAGAAGGGCTGTGGGGGCCGTTGGATTCAGAGGAACAGGAATCTGAATTCTGAGGGATGACAGCTGACACATACAGCATTCAGCGCAGTAATATTCATTTCAGATAGACCAGGTCTACTGCAGGAAGATGAGCCCTGCCTTCTCCTCTGCACTGAGATGAGATGTCAAATAAGAGGGAAATGTGTGTGTGTGTGTGGATGTGCATATTGTTTGCTTACATTTGTGTGTGTGTGTGTGTGTAGGGCCAGATGTCTCTGTCTGTGACAGGCATCAATGGTCAATGTGATTATAAAGTAGTTTCTAATTTACGGTCAGGAGAGAGAAACCGTAAATGCATGCACTAATATCTCTAGTCTATGCCCATACTGAAATTACATAAAAAATATGCATGATATTTGAACTAGCCATGTTAAAATATGAGATAAAGACTTTAAATATATATGGTACATATGCATACAAATGCACATTACACATTATATATGAAACACATTCAGAATATGCAGTTATAATATTGTTTTTTTACATTTTACAGTGTGTGTATTACTTTCCTGAGATGACTGTTTAATCATTTCAATTTCATACTTTAACATTTGGGTGATGTCAGTCTTACCAAGGGTAAAGGATGGCTCACTGTGACGGATTTCAAAAAAATGAAACTGAAATCAGCACTCATTGTTTCTTGTGCGTAAGCACACACATGCTGAGATGACATTTGGAGAAAGAGCCGGTGTTTAACTCAAAAGGCATAAAATGTGTGGGTGTATGTGTTACATCGACCCCCACGTCTGATTCAGTGGTTACTCCACCACTCTGAGGAGACCACTTTCGGGAGGGACATTATGCAAGTGCTCTGAGCTAAGCTAAGAACATCTTCATCAGGATAATTATTATTTATTCTGCGTTTATGTTTTAATTATTTGCCCTGCAGTTGGCCTTTGAGCTGCGAGCCCTGTTCCCTGACCAGCAAAGCACAGCACTGCTGGTTCCATATACTGTTCACTCTAGAATGGAGGTGAGACCAGATACAGTGTGATACTCATGCTATTGTAGTTATGAGACACAGGTGCTTACCTGCAATGTACTGTTGGACACACCAGGGTGTGATGGTGAGCACCCTGTCCAAACACTGTCCACAGGTTCTGTTTGATGACAGTGTTGTATGGTTCAGTAGCCTGGAAAATCGCAGGTTTTCATGCATGGGTGTTGATGACGTTTTACATCGAGCTGCAGTTTGCTGTAAATATTATTCCCCATTTTGCTTGCAATAATTAGGGAGAAGAAAACACTAATGAAGCGCTTTTCACAAGTGGCTGTGAAAGAGAGCAGCTCTGAAATGGACACGTTTGGGTGTAATATGCAAACATGTGAAGAAAATGGGGTGGGCTTTCCTTGGATACACTCCTTTAGTCACTGAGCTGGTGTACGTGTGAACAGAGGGTGTCTCAACAATGAACAAAAACAGATAGGAAGCATAACTGTGGCAAGACACTGGAATAGCTCGAAGGGAAGCAAGGACTTTCAATCCAGTGAGAGGTCTTGTAAAAGTGATTGGAGAGGATGGTATCCGTGTTTATTTATGTATTTTACATATCATTCATTCATATTACACAGCTGTATTTTACATAGAGGCTATTGAGTTGAGGCTGTTCAGGCCCCCTCCAGGGAATAAACCCAAAAACCCTCTGGTTGCTTTATTGTACAGATGCCGTCTCATGCACGCTCAAGCATTTAATGGAAGCTGGTGACATTTGTGTCTGCGGTATGACCTGAGGGCTGTCCCCGCAGGTTGTAAAGCCAGTGGCTGTCAGGTGGATAATGCAGCTGGTTTACAGATCCCAGGACATAATTATGATTTATTCTCAGCCATCATCTCACACACAACCCAGGGAAACATGAGGATGCTGGAATACTTGTAGCCAAAGGCATCATCATCACCATCGCATACACTCTTCACAGTGTCGAGTGTTTCATACCCCCCCCCCGACCTCCACTGTCAGTAGTGACAACCCACACTGCCTGTGGTTCATTAGCCCATTTACACTGCTAATGTAAAAATAAAACTGTGACATCTGCCTCTGAGATCTCTCTCTCTCTCATACTCAGGCACCCGCGCACACACATGCACACAAATATACAAAAGTAATCCACTTTCACACCCGGTAAAACTACTGTGCAATCATGGAGATTTGACTAAAATAAAGCGCACAAGTACACTCACCCACGCATTCCACCCACCCTCACACACACACACACCCTATAAACTTGCACTCACACATGCTTATACACACACTTGCACGAACATACATACACCCACACACACAAATGCACACCGTCATACACACATGCACAAACACACAGACCCTCATACACACATACACACACTCTCTCTCTCTCGCTCTCCTGCCCTCTCAGGTAAGACAGGCAGTAAAGGAATGCATTACCGAGCCTAAACGGCTGGACGAGGTGTAATGTACGAAAGCAGCCGTAGGTTAATCACGTGACCCTGCTGCTCTGTCTCTGTGGGTCGATAGACCCGTCCCGGCGGAGGTGAGCGCAGTGAGCTAACATTAGTCTCCACCGGCCATTTGAGCCGTACCGCACTGGGCCAGAGATCCCTCCCTCTACAGTCAGGGACCCTCCATTCGTCACGGGCTACTCTGCACTCTGCCTGTAGGACCTTCAGGGGTCTGTTTTTAACAGGAAAATGCAGTATTTGATTACAACAGAGGCCTGAAGAGACTCTGAAAAAAAGGAGAAAATTAATGGTGTTACATCTGTAGTCAGTACTGAATTAAAAATGTTTTGCCATATTTTGGCCTTTTCTTTTGAACGGGTGAAATCTGTACGGCCAGTCTGTACCGGTGAATGGCTGATATTGGTGAATAATTTGGCGTGTAGCCCGCTGTATCATTAAGTGCAGTCAAAACTCAAAATTCTCAATATTTTCTGTTTTAGTGCACATGACGGAGAAAGCGTTTGCTATTCAGTGCTGCACTCTGTGTCCACCATGCAGTTTCACAGTTGACTTTTGTTTATCTGAGGATTTGATTCTCTTATGATAACAATCATATGAAAAAAGGCTTCTGGTGTCTGTCCGATGTTTGGAAATCCAGACAATATTGAGAAAGTTGTTTGAAAGCAGTCTATATGAATTATGACACCCTGACACTGATGAGGCAGAAGTCTCCAAAACAGGAAATTAAGCTGTTTGTTTGTTTTCAAGAATCATGGAGTCTTATGAACTGCTATTTCTATAAAAAAAATAACACAAATAAAATAGAAATAATAATAAAAATGAGGAAGAAGAGGATGCAGAGGAAGAACAAGAGAAGAAAGAAGAAAAAAAAAAGATGACAGATACAAACAGAATTGTGGCCATAGATTGGACATGAGATATTGCTGTGTGGAATAGGTCTGTATTGGTATTCCCAAGTCTTTGATAGCAGGAACTTTCCCCTTCCTTTGCTGTGTAAACATTTCCTGCTTAATACCAAACAATTTGCCACTAATTGTGTGGACAGCCATGGTGTATTTGTGTTGCTGACAGATTACATCAAAACAATGACCCACCCACACATTAAAGAATGCATAAACGGAACACTATTAGCACTCTTGGTTTGATGGCAGAGTTGACACCTGCCTCACAAGCTGTTTTAGTGACCCAGTTAAACATTTCTGATGTACTGGTGGGTCCCCTTAACAGTTTGAAATGTTATGCTGATCTTTTTTTTTTTTTTTTTTTTTTCCTCTCCAAAGAAAAATCTTGGCAGACCAGACAGCATATTTATAGCATAACCAGGAACATACGACTCCAAACCCATCTGTTGATATTTGCTGTCACTATGAAAGCAACTTAAAATTCATCAATATGAAACGGCGATCATTTGGTAATGCGGTACTCGTAAGGATTAAAATGTTTGTTTTTACCACAAGCTTACACTGTTTAAACTAATCAGCAGACACCCTGGTATGAAGCAATTTATTCTTTTTTTTTTTTAGATAATCATGACATCGTTTACACAGATGGATGTTTACTGAAAGGCTTCAGGTTAAGTACCTGGTACAAAGGCAGCAACCCTGCTGGGAACTGAAAGAGTGATCTTTGGCTTAAGACCCCAGCTGAATGGCTTTGCAGCCTCGCAGCCCTCCTGCAGCCTCTGATGCAAGCTTTCCTCCCAGCCTTTCCCGGAACCTGCTCCTCTCCCCCTCCCCTCCACTGAGTATTATAGGCAGCTCATCCTCAGAGCGTAATTTCAGATAGATACTGCACTCCAGATGTTCTCCTTTCATGAGGGAAAAGGAGGAACGCCGAAAATGAACACGTTACATGGTGATGAAGAGTGAGTTCGTTCCTGGCAGATTGGCCACAGGCGGTCATTAAAACAGGCTCAAGCAGGGAGGAGGAAGGAAGGGTGTTCTGTCAAGGATGTGCAGCCGCTCGGCTTCGGCGGCTTGGTTTGGACCCTGCAAGAAGGAACCTGTCGTAACTAAACGCCATCGTTCCACAGACGGGTTTCCTGGTGTAGCAGTATGTAAGCATGTACGAGGATAATCCCGAACCAAGCCGCCAAATCAGCATTCAGACTGCAACCCTGATGCCATGACAGCATGTCCAACAGGAAGGCCATCTATAGTTTTGTTACTGTCACATAAATACACCACTCCGCAAGCTGGCGCCACCTGTCACTGCCGCTGTAATGATAGATGACTCACTTTGCTGTGAGGACAGAAAAAGGTATGATTATCTAGAAAAGGACTACCTTCTGAACACAACACCACACAGGTAACAGACACACACACCTTTGAATCTGTCTCAACTTGCCCCAGTCCAGGAAATGAACAGGCATGGCAAATGACCAAGAAAGAGAGGAGGGTGAGAGCTAACCTTTAAACTGATACCTGTGATGAACCTGAGTGTTTTTCATGTTTAATGAGCTGCCGACTTTGTGTAAGGATCAGCTATCAGTGAATGACTCCTTTTTACTTAATTGTGCACCTCAAATTAATTGGGTTTATAACAAAGAGATTGTTTATTCATTCATTCTGTTTATTTAATTGATTAGCTCTGTGCTCAGAACCACGAGTTGTTTTTTTATTTCAGTATTTTTTGAAATGATTTCCTGTGGAGTGTGCAGAGGTGATGCTATCACAGTAACATGCAGTCAAGTGAAGATAGATCAATGAGTGAGCCTCGTTTAAACCAGTGCCCTTGATAATGACGGAAAACAATCAAAAAGAGTTTCCAGGTAATTATCAAATAAAGGTGAGCTCCCTGGCCCCTGCTATTTTTATCTGGCTGTCCTCCACTGGCACCGGGCCCTCCCCTCCTCGGAGAGGTCATTAACTGTTCTGTGATTGCCCCCGGAGGCACGCTCCCTGACAGTCACAACTCGCGGCGCAACAAGCCGAGATGAAACCGCTCCCGGCGGAGACGGGCGCCCTGTGGTTTGGACGATTACCCGGAGAAGAGATCTGAAACTTTCACAGAGCACGCACCAAACAGCTTTGAACTTTCCTGTCCTGTCCACCTACCGAGCCGTGTCTGTCAGGCAAGGGGCTCAGAGGGACGCTAACCACAAAACTCTCAATTTTTCATTTTTTTTTCTTGTTCTTTCACCTTGATCTCACTTAGAGCCAGATGTCCTATAGCCAAACCTAAATCTTCTGTAAGAACTAGTCTCTGTAGACACTGCAGACAGGTGGCCAATGCATGGTCCCACACATCACAGTGCATCTTTTTCAGTTGTGTAGGTGTGACTTTTCTTACCTTAGGATCACCTGTGCAGCTGCTCAAGGCCCAATGGTTTTTTTTCTACCAATGTTGTGCGCTTACTACTGAGACCATCCTTTCATTTTTCTCTTGTACCAACCTCATATGTTCCCTCCTATGACTTATTGCTATTGGCAATTTTCATGGTTTTAGCTTTACACAGTAAGCATTTATACACTGGATATATTAATGAAACCTGTTCAGGCTGAGTACCTCAATGAAAAGTACAAATGTAGTGTCTCATTGTGGAAGTGAACCTGCATGCTATAAGCTGCCAGCCAACATCCTGGCTGCTACTTACACAAGAAAAAGGAAAAAAAAAAGTCACATGTTGAAATTTACACTGTAATATATTAAGAAAAAAAAAAGTGAAATGCATTTCCACTTATGAGCTCTGCTAAATTAGCTCTGTGTAATATCCAAGAGGCCTAGGCATGCCTCCAGGAACCCAGCAAAGACCGCAAGCATTGTGTTGCAGCATGTTTATGAGGGGCTGTCCCACACCCGTGTTTCAATCTCATTCTGTGTTCGCCCAACAGTGAATTGCGAAGAAAAATATTTACCCACAAACCATTTCCTTTCGTCGTATTGGTAGAGTTTCAGGATGCTGAGCTCTGTCGTTTGCAGGCCTTGCGATGCGTCGTATGAAACAGAAAAACCGCAGAAATCCCTCTAAACTCTCAATGTTCAGAGACAAGAACAACTAAACAAAAAACAAAATTGAAAAAGACAGAGAGAGCAGACCAATTTTATTCCCCTCCCATGAGGCCAAGCTGAATGAATTTGGTTTCTACCAGACAGGAGTGAGCAATGAAATTTATAAAGCCAATCGCCTGGAATTTTCCTACCAAAATATTGTCCTTTCATTCCAAATCGTTTGTACTCAGCAAAGGCCAGGAAATGTTAATAAAGCCGAAAACTTTTGAAAATACGCCCATATCTCTTTTTGTCAAACACTGATTGCATGCCGTCTTTGAACACACTGGCGCCTTTTCTCTGTGGGTCTTTGTGATATGGGTTTTAAACAACAAAAATGACAAAATGTGGCATTTCACACTTTAAAAATAAATAAATAAGGAAATAAATAAATAAAATACGTGTAATACCCTCTTTTTATTGTAAGTGGAAAAACATGAAATAGATTCACAGCCCATTACACCTCTAAAAAAGGATGCCAGCTCTCATCTCTCTGGCCATCGGGCTCAGACAGGAGGAAGAGATGGAGACTGAGGACTGTGCTTTTGGGGGTTAAGGCGGCAGCCCCGCTCTGATACAGAACTATCCATCATGCCATTCACAACCAGAATCTTATTCTCGGGCAGGAGAGAACTCATCGCGCATGCTGTCGGAAAAAAAAACAGAGGTCACCGGCAGCACTGAAAGTCTCCCTCTATTAAAACTTTCCTTCTTACTTTGATAACACCGCACGGTTATTAGAGCCAATGGATTTACAGTGGGAGCAAAAAAGAAAGATAAATAAGTGAAATACCACCAGCGCATTATCGGAAGGTTTCTGCTGTCTCCTAATCCTTAAAGACTGCCCCTCCCTCTCCTCCGCTCCAACTATCACAGGAATTAAAACCCGGAGCGCGGGTGTTTTTTATTTTATTTATTTATTTTTTTTACTGCGCTTTTCTTTCTTCCGTGTAATATCAACGGTTCGGTACAGGAAAGTGCACCTCCACCGTGCGAGCCGACCTTCATTCCGGCGCGGAGGGCAAGATCGTAAATCCATTTCTCTGCCGACGCGGTTCACTGAATTACAAATCACACGGGCAGACGCTGCGCTCCGGCGCATTAACTGACCCGAGCACGGGGATCGTGCGCCTCTGTCTCTCCGCTGGGGAGCGTAAAAGTAAACGGTGGTTTATTAGCATTATTGTGGTCTTTTTATGTTCACCTGATAACAGAACGATGGAAAAAAAATAGCCGCAGAGCTTGTAAACACTGAAAGGCAAAGGTTTTCCTTAGATTTTTTTTCATGCAAATTTTCAGTTATAATTATGTGCTTGATTGTTCATGCACATTTGCAGTTATAATTATGTTCTTGAATTAGCACCATTACCCATTTTAGGATGTCTCCTCCGCCCCATCTCTGTCCAACTGATCCATGAACAGAGACTGCATTCGTCAGATGAAGATTGTACCCTTTATCATTATTTATTTATTTAAATATTGTATGTATGGATACCTGATAAAAGCACATATAAGGCTGAGGGAAAACACAGCTTGTAAACACTCAAAAGCCCCCAGAATTCCTTTGATTTTTTCATGGACATTTTTATTTTTAATTATGCACTTCAAGCAACACCACAAATCCAAAACATATGTCCAAAAATGTTTTAGAACATTAAATAAACCTTATTGGATCAGTAATTATAACAATATATTTTGCATCCTATAGCCTGCTTCATATTAGTTTAGTCAAACACAGTATGTAGATACAAGCCAACCATCACAGGTATTGGCTAATGTTAGCTGTGACATTTTCACTGTTGAAGGAATTACACAGAAATGGACGCTATTTTTTCCTTCTTCCTATCTCCCTTTCCACACACAGAGAATAAGAAATGACCTCGCTCTTTTTCTCTGTCCCTCTCGCATTGAATAATTTCTGTATATAAACCACATGTCACAGTCTGTCAGGGCAGTTCATTTTTTAAAAACACCTTATCTTGTTTCACGGACAACATAATGTTATTTACCCCTGCCAAACAAAATGGCTAAACCATTTTCGATCTTGATAGTGCCCTCTCTTCCATGGGGACAGAGTGACAGAAAGTAGATTACTTTGCTGTGATTTAGCTTATTTATTCCGGTGACCTAGAAAGAGTGTTGTTTCAATAAAGCCCCTGTTGCCGCACACACAAGCAATCTCAGTTATTAGTTCCGCTTGTAACGCCATGCCACAACTTCCATGGGTGCTGTTCCAAGCACCCCGGTGCCCCCACAGCAGAGATTACAGGCCGACTCCTTTCATTACGGCTACGTCCAGTTTCTGCATTTGATTCGCAATGTATTTTCACTCATTCTTCTGCTTTGAATCATCATGTATTCCAAGAATTAGGGCATTTATCTGAAGTCGAATGGTAAGTTCACGGTACCATCCTGCGCAAGCTGTCTCTCTTAGCTTAATCTGTCTGAATCTTTTTTTTATCACTTTTTTTCACAACTGGAATTAAATCCAAACCTCAGTCCTCCCACAATTTGCACAAATGAGAGCCCAAACCCTGTTCTGCTGTAGGAGGTGTGCATAGCTAAAAAGCCCCCCATACTCCTGGATTCTCATATTCAATGAAGCAGCGGGCTGCTCTGGGCCCCACACCCTTATCTGTGTGCTATTGTAAATGAGAAAGACAGGATTGTTTCTTGGAATGCATCATGCCTGCCAACAAGAAGAATTATCCTACCCAACATGTTCAAAAAAAAAAAAAAAGATTCATTGTAATTCTGATCCTTAGTGCATTGGGAGCATAACAGTTTATGTCCGTGTGGGAGGGGCACAGCAGATCAGTTTCAATGAAAGGAAGAGTAAGGCCTGATACACTGGCAGAGTGGAATAGCCCTGGTACCTATTCCGTATAATTACTAGAGGAGCACCAGTACATAGACCTGCTTTGTCTGGGGCTGAAGACTGGGCGAACCACCATCTGCTCCCACAAAACTGTTCTGACCCAGCGGCGTATTCTTTCTCACAGGGAGAGGATACGGGTTTGAGAGCACAGATGACTGGGCAGCTTTACACAAAACTACTTCATAAGCGCCAGCACAGCACGTCCTTTGAGGGAAATAAAACGTCCTAAATGAAATCACCCGGCGAAATCAGCCTGGAGCTCGCTGTCAGTGTGCTTTCTGTGTTGGTGGAAACGTAAGCGTGCGTTTGAAGCCAGCTGCCAGAGGTAGTGCTGAGAGTGAGATGGTGTGAAACCTAAGACTGGGCAATACGGAGTAGAGAGGTTATAACCCCCTCACTGGTCACCAGGAAGAGCATGAACCCCCGGGAAAAAAGTACAGTTAGGAAGGCACTTATGTATATAATATGAGGGGGAGAATCAAAAGAGCATCGGTCAACAGGCTAAAACACATGCAGGACTTGAGGTATTAAGAGCTTTTTTACAGATTGTGCACTGTGGCATACATGCACACACAAACACACACACACACACACACACACACACACACACACACATTGTCTCTCTGTATCTCCCAATCTCTATCACAAACAGGCACACACATGCACAGTCTTTTGGTATCTCTCAATCTCTATTATAGTCTATTACACACACACACACACACACACACACACACTTTCTCTATCTCTGTCTCAAACTCAGACACACAAGACACACACACACACAGAGTCTCTTTTTTCTCTCTCACGCATACACACACATACCCTTTCTCTCTGTGTTTCATAAACCCAAACATGCCACATGCAGGCATACAGGCATACACTCTCCCTCTCTGCCCCCCCCTCCCCCCCCCCCCCTTACACACACACACACACACCAAGCAGGAGCAGCACTCAAGGGCAGATGGTCTATGTTTCAGGCTGTTAAATAACTGCTGGGGTGAAAGTTCCGTATGAAAGAATGGAGGTAAAATGAGACAGAGAATAGCTGCAGCCGGGCCGAACAGGAAGCACACTAGAAGCAGTCACTCACACAGGGTCTGCTCAACTGTGCGTGAAATTAGGAGGAATATCACACCCATCTCCCCTGGCTCCCTGCCCACGTCCCCACCACGTCCCAGCCCACAAACAAAACCAGCGTGCCCCCCTCCTGGAAGGCAGGGTACGCCCGTGCTCCTCCTCATTCAGACCCTGTACTTCCTGATGGAGCCGTGCCTTTTTCCCAAAAAACAAATTCAAAGGTAGGCGTGTTTGATGGAAGGGGGTTTGGGGAGGAGGGGGGTGGGGGGTCACTATTCCCAAGAACTAATACAGAGCCAGTGTTTTATGACATCATTTATGACTTCTTTTGAATGGCATCGTAAAGGTTTCCATGGAACCCAGGCTTCCATGGAAGTACCAATCAGGGTGCAGTTTGCGGGTGTTTGTACAGTCATCTTGTTTTTAATCACATGGGTGTAAGGGGACTGCATGCACACAAGTTCCACTTCCCCATTGCCCAGCCAAAAGTGATAACACACAGGCTCTTACCTTTAGGCAAAACTAATCAATCTGTAGAGTGCTTTCTGCTGACACCTGACACAGTCCACAGCAGCACAAGAGAAGCATGAACATCATCAACCGACCTCTCTCTCTCTCTCTCTCTCTCTCTCTCACAATATTATATATATATATATATATATATATATATATATATATATAGAACAAATACTAATACATATATAACCAGTGTGATATGTGATATTGCTGACTGATAATAAAGTGTGTAAAATACACATATACTGAACATGTCTGGAATTGTTATTACTGTAAAGATATGATTTCTATTTCAGATATTATATGTAAAAGCCTTAAACTCAGAAAGTGACACAGTTTTGGGGAAATGCATTATTTTTATTCCAACCTGATGGCAGATATAAAGTGCAAAAGTGCAAGGCTACTTTTCTGCACCCTCTGCTCTTGGGCACTTATCTGCCATGGCCTTAGAATAAAAATAATCCTTATTTTTCAATACCTCAGCACTTTTTGAAGTTTCTGTTTATTGAATCCCAAGTCAGAGCCTTTTACTGAATATACCTTTGGCCTTCGGTCTTACACACCTGGAGCGAGCAGCTTTTTGGACTGCTTCAAGGACCGGAGCGTTGTGTATATTATTTTAAATATTGAAATGGTCTGGCTTGTACTGCCATGGCCACATCGCTCTGGAGGATGAGAAATAATAACGCACCTGGCCAAACAAAAGCGGAGCAATATTAAAAATACAACATGAGGAAAGCAAATATTCGAAGATCTGCTTTGTGGCCTTGAATAATGAAACCGAGTAAATGTGGTCCGCTCATACTGAGTACAGCAAGGGCAAGGGACCTGCTCCAGCCCCGAGGGAGATACTACCGCCTCAATCTGACCTCCTGATCACATGACTGCCTTACTCATTGCTCCTAATCAAAGCCAATTAAAGACTAGTGTAGTTTCATGAAACACGTTATTTTATTTTCTCTGATTGAACCTTATAATATGATTGCTTGTTTTATGAATTTGTTGTAGCCTGCTGGCAGTTTGTAGTTTCTTCCAGCATCTTTGCACATGATCGGGAGGAGCCGTGTGCAAAATGGAGGGCAGACTTTTGCATGTTTCAGTCTGCATGCTTCTAACACGAGGGGGTGGGATGGGGTGGCGCTGCTTATGCATTTTGCATGGAGCACCATGAGGATAATCTCCTGCCTCGGTTTTTAATGAGTCCCGATTCATAAACACATTCATAACCACCATCGAGCTTAATTCGAAAGTTATTTTTATTCTGGTGAAGACCGTAATCAAAAAGTAAGCTTTATCAAGGGTGCGTCATATGTTGGCACCGGTATTTATTGGCTTTCGCAAAGGGTGCAATAAAGGGTCCAGATAAAAGCTGATTTGATTGAGTGACACAATGAGAGAAATGCTTTTCCTTCATATTAGACCACAGGGTAGGAAGCGAACAGAGAGCTTCCTATACTCGCTGGAACTTTGTTCCAGAGTCCAAACACTGTCTGCCACAAAACAGATTTATAACCTTGGTCTCTGACTGTACTTCCTCAGGAACTCATTGTAGTTACAACTGTATTACAGGACATAGTCAGGCTTTGCATATGCACAAAAATGACCTAAAATGCACAAGTAATTGTAAAATGTAAAGGGTATTTTTTTTGTGTGTATGTAATTACAGAAAATTGCATCACTTAATTTCAGTGTTGATCAGTTCAGATTTGGATGAAGTACAGAATAGCTGAGATTTACTCAATCATTTACCATACTGCAGCATTAAACCATGTGGTTATCTGCTCACAGTGATAAGGCAGTGCTGATGAGACATGCTAGGAAAAAGAATTTGAATTAAAGCATCATACATGACGATCCCTCATGGCCACATACCCATGGTTATGGGTCAATGGGAGTTCCCTTTTTGAGATAGATAGATACAGTAGATAGAGATAGAGAGATAGAGAGAGAGAGGATGAAATGTAGGTGATGCTTTTCTTCCAATCCCAGTTAAAGGTGATGATTCATGAGGCACAATCTCACCCAGCAGCAGTGACACTTGGGGTCCAACTTTGTGTAAAGGTTTTGTTTAATGCCGCTCCAACATGGTGCACAGTCCCCCTCTGTGTGTGTGTTAAGGCCATATCCTTCTTGCTATAAAGAACATGTTCACACATGTGCAGAGAGACATATAGACTTAGAAAATAATCTCTCTCTCTCTCTCATCCCTGCTTTCTCTCTCTGCATTGCAGTATTCATTTGTTTGTTCCCTTGTTTCATTTTTTAAAAGTAAAAAAAAAAAAAAAAAAAAAAGAGACAAAAGTGAAGGATCTCCTGCACAGACAGTAAAAGGAAATATCAAGATTGATGGTTCTCTGTGTAGAGGAAGATAAAGGCTGTTCGGTCCCTGTGGTTAACAGTTCCCAGATCAGCTGTATCTCAGCAGAACAACCACAGACCCCGCTGTGCTGTCAGTCAGGAGCCTCTGGAGCCAGAGCTCAAGGTGCTCTCTCTCTCTTTTCCTTTCTTTCTCTCTCCCCCTCTCTCTCCCTCTCTCTCTCTCTCTCTCTCTCTCTCTCTCTCTCTCTGCCAAAGCCCATCTCAGCACCCTAGAGGCAGTCTGTCTGCTGCCTCCTGCCTGCAACCGAAATGCCAGTTTGTGTGGATTAGCTGTGTGCGAGTGTGTGTGTGTGTGTTTTTGAGAGAGACCCATGCTCTCCTCTCACCTTTGACCTCTGACCCCTCCCTAATACCTAATATCACATGCAATTAATTTTAACGTCTCTACATTGGAGTGCTAGCTATTCAGTGCTAACCTTGAGAACTGCTAACTTTGAATTTAACCACCTCTACTGGGGACAAGACCATGCTCATTCATAAATGCTCAAAAGGCTGTTTTTTTAGCCAACTTTCCAGAAAGGATGGGAATCCTAAAGGGGCATATTAAGGCAGATTGTCTGCCTGGTTTTAGGTCTGAATGAAGGAGTGGTCGCCCTATTCAGCTGTGCCAACCCGACCATGAGTCCATACAAAGTGCCTCTCCCCCACAGAGCTGCACATGGACACTGTATAGGACAAGCACAGCATCAAACAGCAAAGCTCTTACTGCCCTCCCCGAGCTCCTGACAGAGAGGAGACTCATTTACATGAGAAATGGCTGAGACAAGGAAACTTCTAATAAACAGACGTCCAAGTGATGAGAAAGAGGCGGTTCCCATGGAAACGAGCAGCCGCTTTCTGTCTTGTAAAGTTATGTGGCACAAATAAAATGCAAAGAGCAAAGCAAAAACAAAAAGCAAAACTAAAACAAAAAGCCTCTGTAAAAAAAAAAAACGTTAGCTGAAATAGAAAAATAATTAACACAAATGTTTGACTGAAATGAGACTGAAAGTGACAAATTTTATGGGACAATCATTCTAAACTGGGCAGTGGAGAGGCAAAGGGCACTGATGGTGATTGCAGAGGGTCAGAAAGTACTGATGTGCACGTTGAGGGTGTTGATGGGTCAGAAGGCCAGCTGAAATTAACTGGCGATGAGGGGTGGATGGTGTTGAAGAATAAGAGGGCGTTTGGGCGTGGATGAGAGAGAGGGGGAGAGGGTATGGGTGGGAAGTGTGAATCAATAGGAGAGAGGGGCACAGAGCTTAAATGCCCTCTAACAATAACCCCAAAGTGTCTTCATAAGAGAGCTCTGGTCACAGCCTGTGGCCGCATCAGTAGTGCAGGCAACACAGGTCATATCACTGTATGTCAGGTTACTCTCTTCCTACCAGCCTGCTTTTTCACTGGCCTATTAGACTCTGTTACTGCCATTGTTTTTTATCATGCTGCTTTTAAGAATTGCACCATTCTGCTATTTTATTGGCTTATGTGATGGTTTTCTTCTTTTGGGCATGCTTATCTTTTTCACCGTTTTGATTTTATTGTGTTTTTTTTTTCCCCTCCATTGATTCTCTCTGAACAGCGTAAGTAATTACATGCGGCAATACTGTGACTATGGCCGGTAAGCTGAATAGAATCTAATGGATCGTCTGATTGACTGAGAGAAATTGGTCTCGCAGGATGACTGACAGCAGTGATGTGGAACATACAAGCGGCAGGAGAGATATCTGAGGCAGGCAATGTTAAAAAAAAAAAAAAATGAACAAAGCTAACGATTTCCTGGCCAGGAACGGCGGCTAAAGCAAAATTATATCCAATCTTCTGATTATTTATAGAAAAACTTGTCAAATCCAATTTCAATCTTCGGAAGAATGATGGAGCAGACACAGCTCATCACAGATGGCTTTTAAAAACAGGAAGACTATGAAACATTTCTATTCTAACTTTGAAATCCACTCTGGCCTCTCAATGTCACTAGTTTAGCCAGCAGTTTTATGAGTGCTAGACTGACCTCTGACCTGTGTCAAGCCTGCAGGTTGATTGGAGACAGTCCTCCATTGGCTCCCCACCAAAGACTTCAGTCAGCATAGTAATTCTGAGATGGACGGATATTGACTGGGGAGAAAACTAATGCAATTTCATTGACCTGCGGTGAACTGTATAATGTTACAAAATCAGATCGATATCCTCTCTTTTTCTGTCCACTGTCTCCGCTGGGAACTTGAATTACAAAGTGCTTGTTGAGATGTGAGCGCCAGACCGGCATAAGACGTTAACTAAACAGTGTGACGAACAGATAGAGAATGGGCTCAGCTGAGCCCCAGACCCACCTGTGATTCAGGCATAAAAATCCGCCGGAGTGGAGCCGGGCAGAAGAGCAGAAGTTTTAGAGACATACATGAATGGAGCAGACAGGACATAGAAACGTAAAAGAATATTCAGAACAAGTTTTATCGGTGTTTTTTATTTTTTGTTCAAGCCGATACTGCTTAAAAAACAAATCCTTCTCCTCTTTTCTGTGCTTTCTGCTTCAGACACCTTGAAATCAATCCATGGCCTTGAGAAAAAAAAAACGGTTTCCATGAAAGCACCCGGGCTGCAACCTTCCAGAACCAATGCTTCAAATCTCTTCTTAGAATTTCTCTCACAGTGACCAGTAATAGCGAACATCCGGCTTGTCTCATTTCTCATTAGAACATATACATTTTAATGATAAGAATAGCCTGCTGAGCTCAGCTAGGCTAGTTATCCTGCCTGTAGTCTAGGAGTGTGTGTAGGACCTCTATCAAATCTGGTTCTGAGCACTCTGCTTGCACTAGAAATCCTGGATAAGTATTCCACTCATTAATAACTTCCTGGTGTTTAGACAAGTCAACTTGCAACAAGAAGCCTGTACATTCAAACAGAAGGCCAATTAATGCTGTTGTGCCCATGTTACCTAGCTTGCTTCAGAATTGCACATACCCAGGTGTGTAAGTGGATATCAGGTAAAAAATATACACCCTATTGGGTAAAAATATATGCTACCAAAAGAATGAAGGATGACAGAACTTCTCATCCTCTTGAAGGGTACTTAAGGGTAAACGTGTATTTATTTTTCTCAGCATTTGACTGGAATTAATAAACCATGAAAGAACAGAGTTGCGCAAGGCAAAAGAAGCAGAAAAAAGGGCCAAAATCCAATGCGTGCAAAACAGCTTTTAAATTCAGAAAAAACCACAATATTGTACAGCACAAATGTATAGTACAAAACATTTAGAAGTACACACAGTTCCATAGTCATAAACTAATCAGCTGCTTTTATACATGGAAAATAGAGCTTATGGTTTAAGACTTGTGTGAAATGTTTTGGAATGTGTGCAAATAGTTTCAAAATACGCCATTAGCAAATGTACTAGACTGTAGGCAGTGGCCAAAAAACATAAACGCCAATGCTGGAGTGATATGTCAGTGTTCTGGATGTTTGTGCTGAGCACAAATTCAAATGGGGTGCCCCTTTTGGCACTGTGACATGCAGTATGTTGAAAGTAAAATTTCAGCATTAACTGTGGAACCAGGAACACAAACCATATGCACGTTCTTCCCGATTTTGCTCAAACCACATCACTTTAGCAAAATCTTTCTCGCAATATTGTTACAGTCTAAGATGTACCTCGTGAAAAACAAGGTTAGCACTTACTTTACAGTTTACAGTTTTTTGCATTATTTACCAGGTATTGACCAATTATTCATAATTGTCTGATAATTGTCTGAGTGTATTAGCACCATTTTATTGGTATTATCACCTGGTACTTTGTGGACGTAGTACATAATTACTGGTAAAAGAAGTAGCGTTATCACTTTGGTACTATAGTTGTTAGTTTCATTACATGTTCATGCTGTGTTGTAGGTAATTACTTGGTAAGAATGCAAGAGAAACCCAAAATTTCTTGGTGGATTTTGCAGATAGTAAGCACCATTAGCAATGATGTTGTTACTACATAGTACTCATTAATTTCATAGAAATTGCCTGGGAAGAAGAGCTGATCGTTTCCAAGTAGTTTTCCACTAAATGTCATAGTAACTGACATTGAAGTTACTCATCAGTTGTATTAAGTTCTTGTTCTTGTTTATAAGTTATTGACATACTGCTCTGGTAAATACATAAATAATGTACTGTAGAATGAAGTGCTACTGAAATAAGGTCCCCCAGTTTACCATTTAGCAGAAAGTCACGCATACACTTTAAAATGTTAATCTGATACCTGACATGCTTAATTATTCCTCACCGTTTGACACATTGGCGTGACATCAAGAGACAAAAGGTACTAATTACTAGAGAAAATGCTGTCTTATGCTTGACAGCAGTACTTAAGAAGACAAAAAGAGAGAGAAAGAGGGAGATGAGAGAGGGGTGGGTAGGAGAAAATAAAGAAAGCAAGCCGAAAAGAAATAGGACTGTTAAGATAAAGTTTCCCCATTTCTCAAAACTGTAAATGTGGGTACATTTTCCCCACACACACCTGGAAACAATCAGTGCCTACACACGCTGTGAGTAACACAGCGAGCACTGTTACAAGCTCTCAGCATACGGCTTCAATCACAGCAGCCTGGCGGAACGAGAAGGGAAAAGCTGGAAACACAACTACTCCTCGGGCCTCCGTGCAAGTCGACTAACATTTGTGTGTTAAATGCATGATTATCTGGTAACCTTGGTGGTGGTGTATTGTGGGATTGATGCATAGATCATGAACATTAAATATGACTCTTGCTAAGCCCATCTCCTGAAGTTTCATTTAAACATTAAAATGGAAAATGAGTAACGATGTGCTTTTCTTGGACTTTTTCCATTCAAAGATGGAAAGATGGATTTTTATATATTTTTTATTTATTTGTTTTCAGGAGCAGACTTGATACTATCTGTATACTATCTTGATACTGACTGCTGTGGTGCATTTGTTGGAAATTTCCCTCACTGCTGGATCTGTAATATTAGCACTGTGACAACCAAACGTATTACACATCTTTTATTTTTCAAATTTAAGCAATATTTGTTGCAAAACTTCGCCATGATACCCCTGCCACAAACAACATTTCGGATGAAGCAGTAAATACAAATGACAGGTTTCGGGGCCTTTTCCGGCCGGATCGTAATCAGCATCTGCTTTTTATGAGGTTCACAAACAGGGGGAATTTCAGCACAAGCTGTAATGGAGAGATAAAGGCCGGGCTGGCGTCTCTATTCAGTCTCAGCACGCACGCGCTTTGCTCTAATCATTGAGTGACAAATCCAAGCAAGTGCTGTGTTTTTTATTCGTTGGTTGTTTGTTTGTGTGGCTCAGTAGGCGAGATGCTCGTCTCAAGTACAGGCCCCAACACCTGGGTTCGACTCCAGCGGGGTCATCTGTCAGCAATGACCAGGAGCCAAAGAACAACAGAACAAATCAGAGGCTTTGTTCCTCTGGGCAGCTGGTGAGGGGCTTATTGACCAGGCCTTCCTAGTCTGACTGCTCTTAGACACCCATCGATTCGCCGGGCACCTGTGAGCTGGATGGATGATGTCAGTCTAGCTGCACCAATTCCCCATTTGCCGCCCGCTTCACTGTGCTGCACTGTGGGACTTCCAGGGAAGAGTGGGGGTAGCTGTTGGCTTGAGGTCTTAGCTTGGTAATTTGACCATCTGAGCATGTTGGAGTTGGAAAGCAGCACAGCACCTGGAAAAGGAAGGAAAGGCCACCAATGAGTTTGTTCTGATGTTTTATTTGAGGGGTTCTGTCTTTCCAATAGAATTAGGTAACTGTTATGTCTAATGACGACACCAAAGCTGTTTTGGGAATATAAGTGTGATCACAGAAAGTAAGCAATTTAGTTTTGGTATTCCATTCATTCTCAAAACAGCAAGAGATCCTCAGAGTGACAGCTGTATCCTTCTCCATCTATTGAGCTCCTCTATGATTGAGCTCAAAAGCGGTATGAAATACAGCTTAAATAAGTCATCAAAACAGGAGTCTTTCAAACCCCAAGAAGTTTGTTTGCTGATTTATTCCACTGGAAAGTGAAATCCCGAGACACAGCATCCCAATTAGATCTATTTAAAGTCAATATTTCTGCCTTGCTTCAATTCATTTCATAACCAGATATTTGCATGAAGCAGTAAATCAAGTAGAGAGCATGACAAAGAGTCTTGTGTGGTTGTTACAATAAAAGTAAAATAAAATGTAATGTAAATACATTTACGTGAATGTAAAATGCAATGCAAAACGTAATGTAAACAGCGTATGGGCTTATTTTATGAAGTGCAGACTTAGTTTTGACACTGTTGATTGGATTCCTTTTCCTTTTAGAGCACACAGCTGGCTCAATGAATATGGAGAACAGTTGGGGGTGGGGGTGGGGGTGGGGGGGGGGGGTGGTGGGGTTAGACGGGTAGTCTTGCCTTGTACCTCTGACCAAGGGGAACATGGAGAAACAACACCATAAGTAATTACTGATGCTGAGGGAGGGGGAATTTTAGTCCCAGTTGATGAGGCTGGGTCTGAATCGATGGCGTTGAAGTACTGTGAGAAGAAAGGGCCTGCTGACTCCATCCAGGGCCTCCTTCTGACTCAAATTAAAATACCGTGAGATGTTTACCTCATTGATCCTGTGCCATGTTTACCCCATGTCAACATCAATGAGTTCCCTGTAGGCCAACTCCCCGTGAATGTCTAAATTCAGGGCAAACCCGGAATATATTTAGCTGATCTTACCACCTGTTCCTCCCTCCAGCCGTGCCTCACTTCTTGGAGCGAGTCCGACTTTGGCAGTTACATGTGGGGCTCCAAAAAAAAAAAATTGTAATCTCAGGTTTGAACGTTTCGTTCCGTGTGTCTTCTGGAGCAAATTTCACTCCGTTTTTCATGGCTAATAACCTCCTGCAATTCTCTGTCTCCTGTTGCTTTTTTGATATACTGTGAATCATTGGCATCCTCTCAGAATAGATTTTGATGCATATGGAAGATTTTACTGATATTTTGAACCTTGATCCAAAGAACTTACATTAATGTTAGCCTTTTTGTTAGCATTTCTGTAGAAAACATCTCATTTCCCTATAAAGAGGGGAAAAAAAGGTAGGAATGGAATTTGTCCTTCCAAGAACTAAGTTGTGAAATTAATTTAAGTGGTTGGTTAGAAAAAAAAAAACCTGGTGAATGAAATTTAAAATTATAACTTGCCTGTATTTTAAAACTTCCACCCAGCAAGGATGACACAACATAAATAATTTTATGTCTAATTGGACTCAACCAAGAGATTGATACAAATATCTGTAATTTTTTTTTTTTTTTTAACTTCTGTACAAAATGATTTCCTGTGAAGTGCACAAAGACAGAGATGTGAAATCCTCACTGAAACTGGCAATCTTTTTAATCTTGAAAAACAAGCTCAGGGCCATTATCGGTTTAAAAGATAAGCTCTCTGCCTCCCCGACAGCACCACTCACACCATGTTCTCAGCCTGGACTCCGCTCTCCTAAAATCATCTATATAAGTGCTATAGCTTGAGGTGGTTTGCAGGATATGGAACACAAACCGCCTAAATACTGAAATGGAGGATTATGGACTGTGTAATTACTCTTCCCCTCCTACCGGGCAGCTACTCTCAGCCACAAAACTTCCTGCAGGTATCAGCACAAGGAAAGAGAGACAGCAGCTGAGCGTGTAACGCCTCCCCTCACATACCTGTGAGCTATTTTAACACCCTCGTGACAGTTTTTGGCTACAGAGTCTGCAGTGTTGAACAATCACTCTGTTTAAGTGGATCTAAATATGCGCTTCCTGGATGCAGACACACAAAGTTCCGTGGATTATTAAATACTGAAGATATTTTCAATGCTTAAGTATTATTAAGACTGCCAGGGTGGCAGTGTAGCACAGTGGTTAAGGAGCAGGACTCATAACGGAGAGGTTGCGGGTTTTATTCCCCGCTGGGGCACTGCTGCTGTACCCTTGGGCAAGGTACAATTGCCTCAGTAAATATCCAGCTGTATAAATGGATAACTGTAAAAAAAAAAATGTAACGCTAAATGGAGACAATAAAACGATAATGATCATTTGAAAAAATAGAAAACATTTTATCACTTTATGTACACAGTCCTTTAGTTAATTGTTCTTTCGCTTTTTGACTTGTTGAATATGACAGTGTAGTATATCCTTGTTATGTTTGTGGGAATGACATGGATAAAGAATTATCTTTATCTAAACAGCCTCTAACTGATAGCTGGTGCCAGTGTGAGAGTCAGAAAGCCACAGATAGGGTTGCCAGGTGGATTGCACCCTGGTGTAAGATACCTTACCTGTCATCACTTTGGGCAGGAAGGGAGTCAGAGTTTCAGGGAAGTCAGAGAATAATAAGCAATGTTCTGATGAACTCAGATATCTCCCATTTAATCATATTACATTCCATCCTTAAGTAAAGAAAATATGTTGAGAAATGTTGCTTGCATTTGAGAAAAAAAAGACATTCTAACCCTCCTTTTCACCAGACTGAGGCTAGCCTTTGACTCAGCTGCTAATCAATAAAGTGAGAGGGAAAAAAAATCTCATTAGAAAAAGTTGTTTGCGATCCGGTTTTGTGTCAGCACTCCTGCTTTCTCAGTTGTACACAAACAGCTAATTGCTCCAGGGGTTCTCCCTCATTTGGGTCTGCAGGTCAGTCAGACAGATTAATTCTTCTGTGCCTTGAGCCCTGCTGGCTTTCTCTTTGTCATCATAGCACCAGGCACGTGGCAGACGTTGGGAGTTTGACAAACAGTGGTTTCCCCAGTCGAAAGAGCTGAGTTATCTCTGTGCCCAGTCGTGTTTTACAGAGCGAAATGTCTGGTAGCAGCAGGGATTAGCTGCGGCCAAGAGGGCCTGTCCCCACACCAGGAAGACCCTGGCACAAAGCCACTGATACTACTATGGTGGATGACTGGGTCTGTCTGTGTGTGTGTGTGTGTGTGTGTGTGTGTGTGTGTCAGTATGTGTGCGTGTATACTTACAGCAGGTGCAAAGCAAGTGTCTCATTCACAGTTTTTACTGGTATGTGTATTTTATCACAAACACATACTTAGAATATCTCAGTTGATTTAAATGTGAGCAGGGTCTAAAATTATTGCAACATTTGCCAATCCAGCTACAGAAAAACTCAAAAATGATACACAAGCAAAGCTTAATGAAAATATCTCTGCACTGAAAGGGCAAACCCCATCTGGCCAAAGGTTATTTCTGGTGAAATAAGTGATGGCATTTCCAATTCTGAACTGAGTCAGTGCTGGGAGATATGCCCAACATGCAAACACTGATAGCAGGATTTTGGCCAGATGTTGAATTACAAACCCTAAGCACACTTTCTGTAAACCACGCAATGACATTTTTCCTGGATTAAGAATTTCAGTGAATCCAAGGGAAAATTACAGAGAAGAAGAAATGTAATTCAGATCATAACTGCCTGAACTGAAATTTAAATGCAGCTGGAACTTTTTTATTTGTTTCAGTTTTTATTTGTGTCCCTTATTTGGTATGTTGTTTTGGTGCTATTCATTATTGATAAATGTAGTTATTTGCATCTTAAAAGATTCATGGAAATTCCAATGTTCCTAACAAAGTAAAAACTAATGAATGACAAACACCATGACATCACGACAGTAGCACTTCAGATTTAGTTACACTAAGTAAATGAAACTAACATTAGACCGTTTCGTTTCAATAAAAAAGTCATTCATTTTGGTGATGACTGAAATTGCTGAAGTGTGTTTCTGTGGTATACTAGTGACAACTGCGTTGGATGGTGTGTGAGAGTAAAACAACAAATGTTGACTAAATCCCATAGTATTGGCAAAGTATTTACGCAGAAACATGTATACCTACAAGCAGGTAAGGGAAATATGTATAAAAGAGTGCTCACTGGCTCACTAGAGTCTTAAGCAAAGCAATCAAGTACAAGGTGAACGCTTGTGACCTTTTGGCGTTGACTGGAAAAGACTGACCCGCTAGTGTCTCTCTTGTCATCGCCATGTTTTAAATGTTAGTCAGAACAGGTTCCAACAGATTCTTCAGATTCCATACCCCCCCCCCCCAAAGCACATGACCCGCGGGTTCCCCACGGCCTGCTGAGATTCCGCTTCAGATAACATCACTGCAATGTTGTAGGAATGTTTTTGGTAGTGTTCTGTGGAACAAGAGAGAGGACCGTAGACTGCCAGAATGAAGCAGGTCTGTTTGTCCGCAGAGATATGTCCCCCCTCCCCCACCCCCCTTTTTAAGAAACTCAATCTTGGTTTGGTAAATGTCAATACTGAATACACTGCATAGGGCAAATGTTTGTTTTTGGGAGTTCATTTTTCACAATATTCCCTTCGAAGTACATGATTCCCCCCCCCCTTCCTACTGTGGTTGTGTCTGTACTCAAGCTATTTCGCTCAGTCCAATACAGTCAAACGTTTTTATCGATTTGCCTTTGTTTGTTGCTGTATCCATGCACTTATAAGACACAGAGGCATTAGTTTTTCAGAACTTGAAGTGTCCCCAGAGCGTGGAACGCTCTCTGTTGAGCAATAACATTTTCTAGATGCGCCGCGGGTCTTTTGAGGTAGCTGAACTGCTGAATGTTACAAAACAGAGAGGGGATGGTATGTGGCGTACACTCGCTTTATAAAAAGACTGAAAACGCTGGGAATTTAATGGAGACATGAAAACCCTGCATCGAAGTGATTTCCATGTACGCTCTTTGGATTTCCCAGAAACGGACTGTACTGCAAACACCTGAATGTAATTGTGGCAGTATGAACACAATCAATTCCGTGTGCCGCTCTGTCACCTCGACACAAAAAGAAAATAAAGAAAGAACATTGAAAAAAATATATCAGGAAAGAGGCGCTTTGTGCTGAGTTTGCAAAAGGTAAGAGTCTTGTTCACCGGAACTGTAAGAGCCTCTAACAGACAGCAGAAGCCGTGGGTATGTGGTAATGGTGTCATTATGAACACAGCCAGGGCTGGCAACCATCTACACCAGACTCTGCTAAATTAGTTAATCTGCACCTTCAATCCTTTCAGCCTCGAAACTCTTAAAGTCTTTAACGCTGGAATGGAGGGTTGGTTGAGGTCTGTTACCTTGATCGAGCGAACCCTCAGGAATTGAAAGGCTGGTGCAGTTTGAGGAGGTGTTTCAGGCCTGGTCACGTCTGAAAGCGCATTTCTTTTCTCTGCTCCACTTCATGTGACGGCATCAATGGGCAGAAGGATCTGTTCTAATTAACAGACCTGCAGCCGGTGTGAGGAGAGTGGAGCCGCAATTTGAGTCACATCACCCTTACAGAGTCCTGATTCCAGTTAATCAGATCCCACTATTTAAATGCAGTACAATTCCACCCACTGTTTTCAGAATGCTGCTGTTCTACCGTGCTGGAAATTACCTTCACCATCATCATGACTGGATTCTAATCAAAACTCCTGACATGCCCTCTTTCAGTTAAACATAGATGAAACTGTAACCTATAGAAGCTATGGATATAAGCATCTGCTATGGAATTATGTACATTATGTGATTGAGTGGCATCATATGTGATTTATGGTAATGTATGCGTTTGTATGAATGTAGGTGTTGTGCACGCACTTGCTGGGAGTGTTGTTAGCCAGGACTGACACTCTTGCTCACGTAACTGGGATGGAAGCACTTCTGTTCTCTTGCTCTCAATATTGCTGTGTATTACACGCAATGTTATATAATGTAAACCACAGTTCTAACCGCAATTAAAGTCCTGACAACCAGGTTTCCTCTCTTTAATAAGAGCAATAAGAACAACAATAATAGAATTAACCCTGTTTTGGCAATCGGTTTTCCCTTAAAAGGGTTTTCCTCTTGAGCACAATGCCATCTTTGTGCTAACTCCTCTCGCTGCTGCTCGTAAAATCACTGAGCCTTAATTTAACGAGCTTCTGGCTGATGGGTGACCTTAGAGACCAAGGCTTTTCTTAAATCAGATTGGGTTTCAGAGAGGATCAATACCTAGAGAGGAAAAGGTCAGACAAATAAGGGCAAAATATGGATCGGGAAATATTTCCCGCAGTTAAAACTGTCACTGAATTAAGATGGAAGTTTGTCATTAAATTCATTTTCATCATTCTTTATATATTGAATGCGTTGGTGCCATTTGGTTCATTGGCTCACTTACAAGGTGTTAACTATTCATTTCAGTATGTCTGATGAGATTACATTCAGCTGAGTGCAGTTGTGGTAGCCATTCTGAAAAAACAGTGCCAATGTGTGGAAAACAAATCTCAAACAGGGGAAAAACAACACATACATTCATACATATTTCCGTACATTTTGATCTCTACTTTTTTTGCGCTACTGTTTCATAAAGATCCATTATTATTATTAAATATTAATATTAAAACATATTTTATAATTTAATGTTTTTGATGTTTATTATAGCTCCTGATTTGAGGTGATATCACAGTACACCAGCCAGAACTAAAAGCTGTCTAAAGCAAAAGTGAAATTAAAACACATAGTTAATGGAATGCTGTGGTATTTCTCCTAATACAGATACACTGTGCCAATATTGGTGATGCTGAATACCTGTGTTGTCCCTCTTGTTTTTACTCCTGTGATGAGCATTTAATATATAATGTCCTAATGGCCTTTACTACACATAAGCAGATCTGCCAAAGAATGCAATAATAATAATAATAATAAATATAACAATAAAACATAATACATTTCTACCACTACTACTAATAATGTGAGCAAATAGTAGGATTTAAAAGAGTGAAGGTGATTTCTGCAAATTGTATATCTGAATGGGTGACCCGGCAGGAATGCACGCAAGATGGCAATTTTCCCAGCATTCTCTTGTGCCAGTTTCACTCCCTGTGACTCGTCGAAATATTTGAAAAGCAGTTGTACAACATGAGCCTGCCCACTTATGGTTTGCCTTGCGTTCACATCTACCAGACACGTCCTTCAGAAAACACAGTGGAGGACTTTAGATGTGTGATGCTTTTGACACCTTTCAGAGATGACTCAAGTGAAAGCCCTCTGGCCCCGAGGACGGTTCTGTCACTTCTGTGGGAAATGCCTGTTTATCCTGCGCTCAGGGGCCCTCGTTGACCGAGACCCTCTCAAGCGCTCTCCTCATTGGCCCTCGATGATGTTGTCCTTTGAAATATGCCCACAGAGGAGTGGGATGTTTACAGGATGTGGCGGTGTTCTTTGACCTGGAAAGGCCTCTGTGGAAAGGTCAAAGGTCCTCTGAGGAGCTGTTTTCACTCTGCGGCTCAGTCCATACCTCTGCGTGACGGAGACGTTTTGCATGTGATTTTCCGCAGATTACACGCGTGTGCATGATCCTGCTTGCTCCTTTGCCCTGAACATACTCCTACTCTAGTGCACTGCCTGTTGATCTCATATGCTGTCAACTGCACAAGATTTATTGATGTTCATTTAAAATTCTGCAAATAATATGGTCCATATTTTGAATCACCACAGTACTTATATTTTCTTTGATACTGAAAGTTAGTTTGAATAGCTTAACATGTATTACATTCTTACAGATCACTGAAGTGCAGATATTTAAATACATTAAGTATACATAGAACTGGTAGAAGATTTTAATAATGGACTCAGCTCTGCTGAGTGGGACCAAACAGCCAGGAGGAAGCATGTAGGTTACTTTTTACTGAATGTATCAGAAACAAAAACAGGACTAGACATAAAACTACAGACCTATAAAGGTAAAGAAATACGTGAGCACTGTGAGAAATGAGGAATGAGAAATGTGAGTTCTCTGTGTTCTGAGAAATGCTCTTGAATCATCTTTGGGTTGCTGTCTAATTACTGCCTCCTCTCTGCCTCTCTAACAGCAGATGCAAACGCTTACTGCAGCCAGTCTATTTCATGAAGTGGCTTATGGGAATTTTCCTCACCCTCGGTGCCATGATTTCTTTCATGGCCATGTCTCTTCCATAAAGCACCAGTCACAAAAATACCCATATGATACATTTTGTTATTGCAAAACTGACTTATCTGGATACATCTGACATCATCAGGACTCGCCCACCAACCACTCATGTGTGCATCTGCCCCCGTACACAGCTACAGGTACGGTAACCGAGGTGACAGCCTGGGATGGAAGAAGTGAACTGAACGGTGGAAGAGAGACCGCACAACTGTCTGATCTCAGCTGCTGCTGAATCTGTTTAAATGAATGCAAAGCAGGTTGAGAAACTCCCACAGCACGCCAAGCATGAGACCGTCTCTCCTCCCTAGGTCTCTCTGTAAAATAATTCAGGTGCACTTATACGCATTTATAGTATATTTTCTTGCACCTGTTGTGTTTCAGCAACCTTCTCAAATTAGCTATGTGTATTAACAAAGATACTATTATTATACTGTATAATATCTGTCGATATCCCTTAAGCCTGCATGACTGAACCCTGCTTAGAAAGATTCCCACTAAGCAGAGGCCCACAGGAGAAGCAGAGGCCGTCTTGATCACCAGGACCAAGCTGACAGGCCTTTGTGAGGGTTAACATACTGCGTGCAACACAGCATGGGCAAGGCCAGCAAGCTGGGTGGATTTACATGCTTTTCGCCATATGGTCCCTAATTTCCCACTCTGGGGTAAAGTCAAAAGACAGTTATGCAAAAGGAAACAACCACTACAAAATAAAATAAACACCCTCTCCCCAAGGTCATCCCAGCCCTGCTTAGAGTCAGTTTGCCTAATGAACTTCCTATCACACCACTCCCCCCAACACAGAAACAACACCGAGGCTCCTACTCCATAGGCCCTGCAGGTAGCGCCTTTATAGGAGGCCTAACAAAGGCAACGGGAAACACCTGGGCTGATTAGCAATTAGTCTCTGCTGGGTTGGTGCCTGTCTCCAAGGCCACTACTGCCCCAGGTCCTAAAGCCCCCAACACTGTAGGAGACAATAAAAGGGTCATAGACACTAAAACTGCAAAACTACAGCCTCAGCCTTCTGTGCTCTGCCTTGTGTGTACGATGCAATCTTTTTGCTGATGAAACACAAGAGAGTGATTCACAGTGTGGCATGAAAAACGGTTTAATAAAATGATAATAATCTCTGAATTCAACATGACACATCTGAAAAGTTGATCTGATAAAAGGGATTCTGCCTGAAATTTGACACGCCATAGAAAACCATGAGCAGAGTTTGCACCACTTACAAACACTTCCACCCAAATACATTTATTCCTGCAAAGTGCTCAATCGCACTTCTTTAGCCTCAGACCTCTGGTGCGATCATTTATAGGAGTAAATATGAAACAACAAAAGCCTCTGTTTTCCTCTGAAGTCATTAAGATGTTTTAAAAAAAAAGAAAATGGCATGACACAGTGACCTGCAGCTTCTCCTGGCAGCTGCACAGAGAGATGTTTTCACACAGGTCTCTGGCCAATGGTAACGATGCATCACGGCCACCATCAGAGCAGCTGAGCTGGAGTGGCAGGTCTGCCACATCTTCATTGGAGGATCTCTTCCAACTGCCAGTGATGACATCACAAGGTCATAGGTCAAGTCACGCTGTATGTATTCACACACCGAGAAGAGCAGAACAATCTCAACAATGGATCTGCGTTTATTTAGAAGGCAGACAGCTCTTCTGTTATGAGAGATGACCCTTCACAGAGATGTCTGAGGTAACACCTGTAGTATTGTATTTCAGTCAGACATGAAGTGGTTGTGTCATAGCATATTGCTCTGGCAGAACAGGGCTGTGTGCTAGTATCTGGCAAATACGGGTCCAGTCTTAGTGTTAGAGGGCAAAGCGCAGAAGCCACACTGCTACACAAAAAAGCAAACATCATGTTCTGACCTGCATGATTACACTGCTCAGGTACTTTTAATAGAGCGGGACTGACGAGTGCTCTGGGAAGGCCAAACTGCCATTATGAAGCATAGCTGTTGGAAATTGTTGCCATGACTTGTAATTCTTGGTGGATCCTGGTGAATATTTAGATGGATCCAGCCAACCCAGGCCGCCAGCAAAGCCAAGCCTGTGGAGACTTTGACTCGTTTTGCATGGGGACAGCGGTCATGCTGATAAATATCTGCATTTACATTAAAACAGAAAGAAACCTGTCTATAAAACCAGCTTCGTCTTTCAAGATATCAGATGACCAAGATGGAGGTGGCTACAGGAGTTTTCAAATGCTGGTTAAAAATAGCTGTAGAACTTCACTCCAAATACCTCACAACAGGAAATGTTTCCAGACAAGTAGCGTTTGATGGCATGTGCCTGATGAGCAGAAGCCAAATTGACACAGTTATATTTATCAGCATAACACCAGAGTTAATCTACAATTAAAATGAGAACATTTGTGAAAAAGTGAGAATTTTTTTTAAAGCTCTCCAAAGAGACACCACATGAGTAAACCCAACGGATCTCTGTCACAAATGTCTTGATTATTTATCTTCAACTCTGAAGCAGGGTGGTGCAGTAGGCATGCAACTTTCTGTTAACATGTTATAGGCAGTTGTTTGTTGTCTGGTAGCCTGTTATAGGCAATGGTAAGTGGTTGTAGACAGATCTTTTCACTCTTCGCTTGAAACATATGGGGTTTGGTTCTCTACCCTCACACCAGTGATGTTCCCATCTCTGTAAACAGGTCACAGGGTGTAAACTGACAACCATGGTGGGTCACCCAGCAGAAATGAGTCCTTGTTAAGCCAGTGAATAACATTTACATTTACATTTATTTATTTAGCAGGCGCTTTTATCCAAAGCGACTTACAAAAGTGCATGCAGTAAGTATAGCGACAGTGCGGGGACAGGATGTGTACAGTGTACAGTGTACAATAACAAATTATCTTTAGCCATGGAGTATGAGTATGGTTTTAATCATGGAAAATTCCATCTCTGACTGTACTAGCTCTACATGTCCGAGTGTAAGTTCTCCAAAAGCCTGCCCAGAAACATTGATCAAAAATGATGGTTTCAGGTCACTCCACAGGACTCCAGGATGTCTCCTGTGAGGGTGCGGTGACAGAGAGGGCGAGCGTTTTGTTAAATCTGATTTATTGCCGTCAGAGATCGATGATCAGCCCACCCCTCCTCTCTGGCACCTGTTCAGCCTGCAGTGTGTTCACAGTTCACGCCCTGAGTTCCTGGGAAAGAGAGTCACATTGCTCGTGTTTAACACTCACATGCTTCACGACACCCTTCGGCGTGACCACGCGGTGTATATCCTGCAGGACCTGCATCTGCTTCCTCTGATTCACCAATAAGGACCAGAACAAGATATCTGCTCTGTGTGTCTCAACCTTCCTCCATGCCCCTGTCAAGAATATATTTGTTGTTGTTTTTTTTCCACCTGCTGTATGCAATAAATTTTGTTGAAAAACAGCACAAATCAAATCGTGATCTTCAGCACAGCTACTGGTTTAGAATACCAATTCTCAGGTTCTTCAGAGTCTGCCTGGCACCTCCACCTCAGTCCCCACCCACTAACACCTGCTACTTGTATTAATTATTATCACTTGCTGTTTATTTTACGTGTAGTGTTGCCATGTGTTTTGGAGTCTGTGATGTAGTGACTGTGATGTATGGTACTGTCTGCACATGGCTTCCCTTAGTTTCTAAGCTGTCTAGTCAGGTTGCACAAGTTAACTTGTGGTAGGGCTTGAGTAGCATTATATTCATGCTCAGTTCTCTGGGAGTGTTGTTAGCCTGGTTCTTTTGTGCTGGAAGTTGCTCTGGGTAAGAGCATCTGCTAAATGAATGTAGTGCAATGTTATGTAATGTAATGTAACGTAATGGCACAAGAACATGACGAAAGTAAAAGGGTATGTTGCGATATACAGATGTCCGTGTCAGTGAGGCCTCCCTGGGCCAAAGACCATGGCCCTCCCTTTGCAGAGGAGACACGGGCATTAATGGCAAATATGTGGAACAGGTGTCTGGCAAAGGGTATAAGGAGATGCGCATACCCTGGAACAGTGTGTGGTTCATAAAGCCAGCCAACCAGCAGCATTCAGAACACAAGGGCAAAACATGTTGACTATATATATATACATGTCCTCATATAAATATAAACATATTTATATTTATGTATTTATTGGTTCAAAGAGGAGAACAAAAAGTGCCAGTATGGAAAAATTCTTGCAACACATGCTCTCACTCTGTGCCAGGGGTGTGTGTGTACTATTTTTAACACCTCTCACACAGCTCCTTCCCTTACCAGCAGACACCTTCAGAGTGATAACAAACTAAGCATTAGACTGATCGCCTGCAGCCACCTCTTAAATGCTGCTGGTATTAAATGTGGATAGACACAAGAAGTAGGTATGCTGTGAATTCAACATTTCATTGACGCTGTACCTTATGACTTTCAGCGGGTGCAGTTGCTGGAGGAACTGCTCGCACAACAGTGCAAAACACAGTGAAAAACAATTATATTCGAATGAGTAGATCATCCATACCCAGGGTTGTGAGCCAAGAAATGAAATCTGCATTAAAATTTTTCCTTTGAAATTAGTCAACGGAAGAACCGGTGAGGCCAGTAGCTTCGCTCTGTGCATTAACTGGCATTCACACAGGAGCAGCGCGAGTCGTCTGCGGCGTCATTCACATGCAAATCACCTTCTTCCTGGGGCTGCTAGCAACCCCTAGGAAAATTAAGGGGATTCCCTCGCTGTAACCGCTGATCTGGCGTGCAGACAAATGAGTTTTGTGGTCCCTGCTCTCTCACGTTTCATGCACAAAGCCTTGAGAAAATCGGAGGGAAAAAGCCCTCACTCCCTCAGTTGCTGCGCGGATTGTATCGAGTGGTGTGCTTATTAGTATTCCTGAAGACAGCATGTCAGAGACAGCGTAAGTACTGCACTCTTGTGATGCCTTTCTGTCAAGGTGTTTAGAATGTTCGATTATGGAGGAACATGCATGTCCGTGTAACAAATTAATTACATGCAGTTTTTAAACCACAAGGTTGGAGGGTTGAATTCCAGGGAGGGGAGCGTCATTGTATTATACCGAGGCACTTCAACAGAGGGACAGAATAACTGATACAAAATGCGCTAGGGTAAGTCATGCTGGCTAACAGCGTCTGCTAATGAACACTCACGGGAGTAAAATTATTCCTGTGATAAAAATAAATGTCCTGTGTACGCAACAGGTTTTTAGTTTACACAAATGAGGAAGAGGTTGCGGATTCCCTGTGGTTGAGCTGGGCTGATGACAGGGGCCTTAGTCAGCTTTCCTGTGGATTCAATCAACACTTTATGCTTTACTTTGAGTCAAGATTAAACGGATGTGTTTCTTTCTCCCACAAACACAGGGTGATGATTTCAGCGATAAACAATTTTAATGACAAAAAATTGTCCTCGAATTGAGTTTCCTGTGGATTCAATCAACACTTGTCCTTAATGTTACTTCAAAATTAAATGCATGTGCTTTCTTTCTATTTTTTTCAATGACCAAAGTTCTACAAGTTCCTGATGAAATTAAAAAAAAAGAAATAAGAAAACAAAACTGTGTTAGTATTGGAAAAAAAACCACACATGTCATTTGGACCCAGGGGTCTGTCTTTTGATGTCTGAGCTAGATCTTCTCCATTCTCCATGCTTAAGAGAGGAAGGAGAGTGTTTCTCTGGGTCTCCACCTCCTGGAGATCTATCACCCACTTTGTTTTTCCATACCACTCAGAATCACCTGTTTCTGGAGGAATGGGGGAACTAGCAAGGCTGACCTATCAATGGTATTCAGGTATCGTGAATAATAAACTCTTATTGTAGAGTGCTGTAATAAAATTGCAAAATAATCTGTCCCCAGCTTAATAGTGAAAACGTTTTTTTTTTTCCAATAAGCACATAACATCATTATATGTTATGTTTCTCTTCCAAGCCGAAACACTTATGGGTCGCATGAAAACATACAGACAGCAGGGTAAAAGTTCATGACAAAGTGAGTAACACAAAGTGAGTAACCGAATCAAACTGATTTTGTGTGTACTGCACACTTGCAGGCTTAGTGGTACAAACTCAGCAGGATGCTTGGACACACACCATACCAAGTACACATGCTGTACCGAGAGGTTCAGTAGAACCCAACACCAGTGCTGGAGAGAGCAGGTGTAATCCAACGCATTGCACCACATCCTGCCGATTCACCACTGATGAATCAGTCACATCCTACAACAAACTGGCCACGTTGTTCACATCCTTTACATGGGCAGAGCACATCGGCGGGCCCTGATGTCAGGATAAAGCATGCCTTTACAGCTTCCACAAAAACCAGCAGAAAGCACCCTTTGTAATATCCATATAACAGTAAAGGAGAGTGACTCACAGAGCTTAGGCATGAGATTGAATTTAAAGGCCACTTCAAATGACTACGCTAAGTCTCATTCTTTCCCAATTACACACAAAAGACAAAATACCACCAAGAACAGGGGCTAGATCTATGATGAGCCACTTAAGCTTTGTGACACCATTTACAGCCTAGTAAATCAATGTAAAACACAAGAGAATAATAAAAATACATATTTATTAATGTGTTAATCCTTCACTTAAAAAAGTAATTTAATCATATTTACAGTGTATATTATAAACATATTAATGCATGGAATGTCAACATAGGATGACTCTCATATTTTATATCAAGACATTTTTTTATGCAGAATGTCATATATTAAAAACAAAAAAAACGTGTACATGACAATAAAAATGCACCAGCCGTAGCACAGAAAAAAAAAAAAAAACACATAGCAGCACATTTATACTCTCAAAGCCAGAGTGTACTATTTGTATGTCTTCCATGTTGCGACCACATGAAACAAAAAGTTTTCAGTCCAAAGACAAAAGTCAGAACACAGTTTCTTCATTTTCAGTTCTGCAATGCCATACCTATATTTTTAATAATGATCAGGAAACTCTCCTCCTGAACCGATATTTCAATGTTTTACATTCGAGTACTGAGCAAAACGCCACACTGACTGAACTTGCCAGTCGGGTCTCCAGCTTATTGACCGTAAGCTTTGACTGTGTGTCACAAAGCAACTGCAGACACATTGGTGACAGAGACGGAGGATCAGAATGCCCGTTAAACACATCACGCCGCCAACTCAAAGCCAAAAATCATCCCGCCAACACTGGAACACAGAGAACAGACTCTTACCATTTCAACTGCGGTACAAACACATTCATTTTCACCATGCAAACTATAAAAATAGTAACCTAAAAAAGAAGAAATGTTTGTCTTTTTTTCTGACTGCATTACTTCGAAAACATAAAAAAATATATTTAGCTTATGCATTATATTTATACTGTACAACGGTTATAATTTTTTTTACAATATACATGTAAAATCTAAGCTGTCTACTAATACTTGTGGTTTGCACTGCAGGGGCTCAGTTTTGATGCACGCTGAAAAAGTCAAACAATAACAGCAATTTAAAAAAATGAACGAAAGAAACGGAATCAATTCCAGTCAAAGTTTCTCCCGATGAGTTCAAAGAACTTCCTGTTGGGTTCGTGGAAGAAGCGGTAGAGCTTGTGGAGGATAGCGGGCTCCACCTGGGGGTGGGGCCGGCCTTTGGAGTCATGCAGGCACCGCTCCCTGCCGTGGTCGCACAGGCAGTAAAAGCCCTTGGTCTTGTTGAAGTAGAAGTTGGAGGCGTTGATCTGCGGCGAGAGGTTGAGGAACCTCTCCACTTGCTTCATCTCGGGGAAGGGGTCCCGGATCAGCCGGTCCCCGTCCACCACGTGGATGTTCTCCAGCGGGAAGAACCGCAGCCAGTTCTGCATGTGCAGGTAGTACAGACTCCGCGTCAGGGCCTTGTACTCCAGATTGATCTCCCCGTTCTTCACCAGCACCGCCTCGATGGGCTGGTACTGCTTGTGCTTCTGTACGCGGTTGTAGAAGACCTGGGTGTAGTCCGACAGGACCCGCTCCGTGGGGTCGCGGAGGATGACCAGGAGCTTGATGTCCGGGTTCATGCGGTAGATCCGCTCAGGGACCTTGCTGGAGGTGAAGTAGGCAGGCGTTTTCTCCACAGTCAACTGCTCTGGCCGGGAGAAGGGCATCTGCCTGACATACCACTCCAGGCCCTTCTCGAAGTGGCTCTCCCAGTCGAAGAAGTGCACCTCGTTCTCGGCCGCCGCCACGTCGCTGTGCAGGCTCAGCATCTCGATCAGGGCCCGGGTGCCGCCCTTCCTCACCCCGATGATGATGACGCCCGGAAGCCGCTGGCTGGTGCCGTTCGGCCCCGCCGTGGGCGCCACAGCAACGTCGAGCGCCAGCGGGGGCAGAGACCCGGTGGGGGGGACGCCATTGCCGGCGGGCCGGGACGGGATGGTGGGGGACTGCGCGGCGAAGAGGAGCAGCCCGAAAAGCAAGGCCGCCATCAGGGACGTCCTGGTCCTGCTCGATATCAGCCTGGCCAAAGAAACAGATCTGTACCCCACATCGAAAGAGGAGCCGCCCGCGAGGCTACCGTCCACCTGGGAGAAAAAACACGGCTCCGCAGCAGATGTGGTCTCCTCTGCGCTCACGCTCACCTCAACAAAGGAAATCACTGGGAAGGAAAAAAACACACACACAAACATGGAGGCAAGTTAAACTCGAGCAGAGCACTGCAACGGGGAGCTCAGACACTTCATAAGAGGCGCAACAACAAAAAACTATCTGTGCAGTATAGCAACTGTCAGCTGTGTCTGACAATTGTCAATTGTGTCAAGGTGTGAAACAACAATACAAACACCAATATATAGCCTAAAAACGTAAAACATACAAAATTACACGTCTTAATCATTAAGTGTAAAGGCATATATGTATCCCACCACGACGCCCGTCTCAATGTTAATCAAACACAGTAAGGCATTTTAGCGGTGTAGCGTTGGTAGTGCTGAAGTAATATGTAGACTAATAATAATAATCACTAGGACTAAAAACGAAAGTCAAAACATTTTAATCACCTCCCTCGTTGTTCTGCAAGTGACACGCTCATCAAGAGAGCTAAAGCGCCTTATTATACGTTCAGTTCCGCCTCCACAATGCGTCCCTATGACTCCACCTAACAAGTAGCGCATTAACCAAGCCGTTATTTACTGTGAAAAGAAAAATACTGCCTTCATTTATCTGTCATTAAAGCCGCGCTGCAGTTGACCTCTGACAGAAATATAGGGCTTCAGGAAGACCTCTGTAGTGTACGTCTTCTTGCTTTTATCTCAACTCCACTCATTCCGAGCACTGCAGACGGAACCGACAGCAATATATCATTAAATGTTTCGACGCAGCTGGTAAACATTTGATTATTTACAGATTAATGATGTTCCTTGACACACTCGATGTGTACGCTCTACGTTTAAAACAAAAACGACAAATTAACGTCAGGTAGGAAAATGATCGTCAGAAAACACGCTTCCACCGTTATGAGAACTGTGCATTACGAAATTAAAACATCGCAGGAGACAAGCAGAAACCGCCTATGTACTTGTTTGCTTGCAACCGAAAATATGAAATCTAAAATGATAACGCATGAGTCACATCACGGTTCGCGCAGCACGTGTAGGTGCGTAAATCTGTGAGAAATCCATGCAGACAGCGATAACACGCGAAAGTGACCCACCTCCAAGAGGGTAATCATAATATCAGGGGCTAGAACATTTCCCTGCCTGGCCGTACACTATAGGGATTATAATTTTGAACGGAAACAGATGTCACCAGTATGTTTCGAATGTACAAAAGTGAGACCATGTACAGAAATGCGTTATAAACTACTCTTTTCAAATGACACTGCGTAAGAATGTAATGGAAATAGGCAACGTATGCACATTCGAAAAAAGCTAAATATATTACATAGAACATGTGTTTCTTTATGTTGCTTACAGAAATGTCGTTGGCATGTTGCCCATATGTAATGTAGCCTAAAGTTGTCCACAACTTTTTCTAATTATGTTGAGATACTCAAGTTAGATGTCTTCACATATTGCAGGTTATGAAATACAGTTGGTAAATGAAACATATTAATGTCATTATTTGTGGGAATGGGGAATACATATTTTGCTTCATCATTTACCCACAAACGCAGCATGCATCGCCATTTAGCCCGGTGACATACTTTCACGAGTCAGCGCTATCTAAGCGAACTTATCAGGCTTCGCTCTATAGATAAACCTCTCGCGTTCTTGCCAGGACTGGCAAGCAAAAGCAAAACCTACAGCCTTAAAACAATATACGAACAGCACCAGAGCTGAATTCCCCAAAGACGCATTTAACTTTATTTTAGGGACAAATTTGTCCAGGTTACACAGTTTAAACAATAGCCTAACAAATTTTGGTTGGTTTTAATGCGCGCCTCTTCCTTTTATTTTTTAAAAGTTATTTTATTTTCTTCCAGCTCCAAACCAAATGTAAAAATAAAGGTGTAACTACAGACAGAAAAATTATTCAACGATGCATTCGACTCAAAATATATAATACACATATGCATAGCAAGACACCTAATGGTTAAAAATCTAGCTCGCAAAATAATTGCATTTTTACCTTCCAGCGATATATCCGAGTCGTCAGAACGAAAGACATTGTAGACTGCCGTTTTCCATGTGTGCTTGGGAGTTTTGATGGAAAAAAAAACGCAAACAAAATATTAACAAATTACTTCAGATAAAAGATTATCTGACGGGATCACCTGTCCGTCAGATGTAGCTGCACTGTCGCTCGGTTCTCCTTGAGCTTCCTTGCGCCGCTCCGGTTTTACGTGCCTACGGCTGCGAAAGTTGCTAACGCTTCTGCCTCCTCTGTGAGCTTTTCGGGTGTTTAATGTGGCACATCTATACACGCCCACCGCGTACACACCGCTCCTCCTACCCGCTCCAATGAGTCAGTCCGGCGTAATATCTTACGGTAATACAAGACGAATGACAGAAGGGAGAGCGGCGTACCGATCAGGTGAATTTCAGTTTTGCCATATATAAAAGGTCAGGCTAGCATGTTGTGTCAGCGCCAGATTGCGTGTTTAACATATTTGTGAGTCAGCTGGAAGAAGCATTAAAACGGACGCAGGGGACATATGGGGGTAAGCGCGCGGGGCTTTTCCCTTTATTGTGCAGACACGTGGTCTAAGAAAGTAATTGTCTTCTTATTTGCCTTCAGGGTGAACCCCAGATCTTCCAATCTGAAATAACTAAAATAAAAGAACGATTTAAGAAAGCAGGATGTATACGCATACTTTTGTGCTAGCATGAATGCAGAGAAGCACTTGGTATTAATGGGAAGCGCATGTCCACTTCTGCGCCAATAGTTTACGCACGATGGTACCCGTTTCTTTGGTTCAGTAAATTGTAGAATGTCTGAAACAGGCCGGGTGGCACAGAGAGTGATTTCATTGATTAGAATTAATATGTAATATGTTAACATTAATACACAATTGTATTAATTTAAAAATGACAGCGTAGATGCGGCGACGTTATCGTTATCGTGTTGCTTGTGTTTTGTTTTCTTTTGACCATTTCAGTGTAGCTTATTGCTCATTACGCGTTATCACGTTTCACTCTCAGATCTTGGTTTCCTTGATGACTATAGACAATGGACTGAATGGAAATGGAAAGGTGATAAGAGTGAAACACTTCCTCTTTGTCCCAAATCTACAACTTTGGGTAAACACTCAGAAATTTCAAAGGCTCTCTTCTCTCTGTTGAACGGTCCTGTCAGTTCAAGGCCTGGTGGCTGCAGGTTACTGTACAAAGACGTCAAGCCGCCAATCCTCTGATACGCCCTCTGACACCATCTTTTGTGGTGAAAACCAGAATTCACACAAAAAACCCTATAACTTCCGTCCCCGTTCTGAAAATGAGATTGTCAGAGTTATGACAGTCAGATGCAGAAAGCCCCTTTGGAGCACTGAGCATTGTCAGGTCTTTTAGCTCAAAGTATCCTACTGTAGTCAGCTGTAGTTTTCCTTACTTTTTCTGATTGTCTCTCAGAAACATGGTTATAGTTTCTCCATTCTACGTAATTTGTATAGTTATAACTTTTAACTATACACTTTATTTTGCTAATCAGTCAAATCATATTTTTCTTCTCTTTGGATTTACCCATTTATGCACTACATATGTGTGATTAACTCCACTAATGACTGTTCCCTCAGCACACCCATGTGACAGAGGTCTCCCATGGAAATGTCATGTGTCAGAGGGAGAAATTTGTCAGAAAATACAGCAAAAAGAAAAAAAAAAAAAAAAACAGAATCAAAAAATAACTTGGGGAAAATACATACTGAATACTGCCGTGCGTAAGGGGTGAAATGGATTGGAATTTCAAAGAGAGGTGTTTAACAGAGTCACTTTACAAAAGTAATGAAGCAAACGTGCAAATGTAATGATACTCAGTAAGTCGGATTTTATCTTAATTTGCATTACGTTTTTTGGCCTACTTGTGCGGGACAGGCACAGCTTCAAGTGGTGAATTACAAATAAGTGCAAGAATTTATATGCTAATCATGCGCAGACTATAGCACACTTTTCATAAAAAAAAAAACCTTGATAATTGTTTTGCGAAGCATATTACCTTAATGCATTTACCACCTTATTCAAGGTGAAAAGAGTGTGTCAGGAAGAATACATTTAGTGTTTAAGGAGCGTTTTTTTTTTTTTACCAAAAGACAGCAGGCTTGAAGTCCTTGTGCAAGGTGCTCAGCCTGAATTTAGCAGGCCTAAATGGGTAGTAGCAAAAGCAGGGGAAGTTAAATACCGTCGGTAACGAACAAGCAGAGAAATGCAGTGACGTAAAGGGTTTGTTTTCATTCGAAGGAGTGACACTCGAACAGTACCTCATACCATAAATATCAGTAAGTATCAGTTTTACTCAGTACAATATATATGTGTATATATATATATATATATATATATATATATATATATATATATATATATACACACACACACACACACACACACATTTGCACATTTATATACAAACAAACATAAGTCATTGTGCCATTATCTGAACAACACAAGCCACACTAATGACGCATTGGTCCTGATTACCCTGGTTCACCGGTGAACAAAAAAAAACAAAAAAATGTATGGGCTCCCGTCTGCCGCACGTCCGGCTCACGCAAACATGGCCCTGACGGACAAGCCAGACATTTCTTCCAAGGAATGGAGAGCGGGAGACGAAGGAGGAAGGACTTCCATGGGTCGGCGGCTGCGCCTTTGTTTTAATGTGTCCTAAATGCTGATGCTGCTAATGGCGCTGCTCGTTGGTTTTATGTGCAGGCCGCTAACTTTTAGCTTTTTGTCTTTTCTCGCCGTGCCCCCCAAAGTGTGGCGTCAGCAAAGTGAGGGAGGGCAGTGTAATCTTACGGCGCAGGCTAATTTAAAAACCGCCCCGTGCACATTACCGAGTAACTGCCAGCGCCCCCGTCTGATTGCTGGCCGTGAAACTACCCTCTCTCGCGGCACCTGCGTGTTTTATGCGGATGGGGCTGCACCAGCCGTTTCGTCCTCCGCTGAGTTTCACAGCGTGGGGGACACTCTCACAGGGGACGGAGGGGCGTGAACTGCTTTAGGGCATGTGAGTGTCCTGGTGTCTGCTGCAGAGGGTTGGAAGGCATGAAACCCAGCACATTACATCTGGTTATTGTGTGTTTTTTTTTTTTTTTTTAGTTTCACCTGGATTCATGAGGAGTCTGTTCTTCGGGATCACAACACACAGATGAACATGTATGCACGCACACAGGCTGTTACAGCCCGGTCACCCTACTGAGTGTGATACCCGGGGAGGCACGGTAATTGAAGTGGTGTATCTCAGGAATAAAGAACACTAGCCTGTCGCAGGCCATCAGGCCCAAAATAAAGTAATCTCAGCTGTTCCGCAGCGATGTCCCCCTGCAAGCACAGTGTGGTGTTCATGCTGAATCAGAGAACAGAGGGGAAAGACAGCTCATCCAGAAGCCACCTGGTGTCTGTACCCTCTCTCTGCTAACTGCAGCAGTGCAGAAGGAGGAAGAGCATAGAAACACACACACACACACATGCACACACACAGTCACACAGTCACACACGCACACACACACACAGTCACACACACGCACACACACACACACGCACACACACAGTCACACACACACACACAGTCACACACACACGCACACAGTCACACACACACACACACAGTCACACACACACGCACACACACAGTCACACACACACACACACACACACACAGTCACACACACACGCACACAGTCACACACACGCACACACACACACACAGTCACACACACACACACACACGCACACACACAGTCACACACACACACACAGTCACACACAGTCACACACACACGCACACAGTCACACACACGCACACACACACACACAGTCACACACACATACAGTCACACACACACACACAGTCACACACACACACACACACACAAATTCATGTACACATATACTTATACATATAGCCTAAAGATTGAATGCTTTCAGCTTTAACTGCAAACTCCTTTCATGAGCCTGTGTCACAGAAGTATAGTTACCCAGCATGAAGGCAAACACAGAACCATACATAGACCGGCATGCATTTGGTTGTTATGGTGTGTTAACATGCAGGGGAACAGAGGCTCCGAACGGCTTCTTCTCCTCTGTGGCTCAGCTGTGTGGCTGAAAGCTGCATACCAGCGCAGTTTCCATGGCGCGAGACAGGGGCCCACCCCTGCCCTCCCAGATGAACCAGGCCAGTGATGTAAACTTTCCAGGCCTTTACTTCGCCAGTCACACCCTCTGCAGCGTGCAGGCCGAGGGAATGAATACAGGACGGGCTTTACCTTTTCTTCAGCTTCTTTTATTTGAAAAGAAAAAAAAAAAATCAAGGAGAAAAGAAAAAAACAGAGAAAGATGAAGGCCTGTAAATCTTGCTTGATTAAAGGCTTATTGTCACAGCTGATCCCACACTGTCAGCATTAATGTGACACACTACTAGTGACATAGCGAAATGTATGTCTGTCAGAGTTTTTGAGTGTGTGTTTGTGTGTGTGTACTTCTTCACGTGATTAAGGGGAAAAGAGAAGAATTTCATATTCATGTTTTGCATTTCCCCTTTTTCTATGGAAAGAAAGACATTGGTATGATTCAGTTTGTCACCTAAATCCATGAGTGGAAAGATAAGGAGGGCAGCTCATTCAACACCACACACCCATGGTGTTCTACCATTTATAACATAAAGGTGCACTCCATGGGACACTTTTTCTGCCTACACCAATTTCATTTGTTTATTTCATCTGGCCTTGAGTGGCTGGGAGGCCTTTTTCTGGGCAGGAGTCTCAGTATGGTTTCTGTCACTTGCTGTGCAAGGCCTTCCTATTGGTTGTGGTCACATTTGCTGTTTAAGGTTTCAGTTTTCCTTTGCTCTTATTTCCATTGCAGTATTCTGTGCATCCATTAACACTATGTACAGGGTAAGAATGCAGGTTTGCACCTGAGGCAAACTTCTGGGGCTTCTCTTGCCTCTTTAACGGCATAGACTTCCCTCACGCATGCACAATGTGTCTCAACGGATGCTCGGCTGTCCACACGCACCGGCCGGAGCGGAGCACCCACGCTGACCGCGCAGACAGGGGGAAGACCTCCTTTCCGCATTCTGGAGCGCACGGTCAACCGTAGTGATGTGAGATTCTGCGAGGAGCAGGACTCTGCCTTTCCAGCACAACCCGACAGCTCACTGTCAACAAGTAGGCAGTGTCAGAAAGTTTGCTGTTCTCCGCCGACAAGGGTAAAATTTTGTCTCAGACAACATCTGTTAATTTCACGGAGCGACTGAAGACGCCGCTTAATGTATTTCGTTGCTAAACCGGTTGCTGCTGTAACAAGCCACGGTAGCGCTGTCTGATTTTCCTAGCAGGATGGAAATGATTATTTGCGCAGTTGTTCACCGCACAAGTACAACCAGTTGCCTCCCGTTGAAGTTCCCACATCTACCCTCATGCTCAGCTGCATACTAAGTGGAGTTATCAACGGCCCTTGCTGCCTGTTTTTAAAAGAGCTATCTAGTGCAGTCGTAGCTTTCTTGCACTGGGCGTGAAGCTGACAGGACTAAGTGCAGAAAGGGGCCTTGTAGCTATACTTATCTTCATTGTGAATGAGGCCGCTGTTACTGTAGCGGGTAATGTTAAGATCCCAGACGTGAGAGAATGTTTAGACTAGAAATAACTGGTGCTTTTTTTCCGTTGCTCTTTTAAATTAATGTTCTCAGCGATTCAGAAACGGCAATAATTATTTCCTCATATAATGGCTATTGTCGCTATCTCTTAATTTGTCAGTGTAATTGTACGGCAGATAAATGACTCATTTTTGCACCTTGGAAGATTGCAGCAATTTATTTTAGGTCATTGCTGTGCACCACCATTACAAGTTTTATATAACGGAACAATAATGAGTGAACACACTTTAGTACAATAGTTCAGGATTAGGGATAGATAACTGGAAAATTGAGCCAGTTCCGCATTGTTGGAACTAATTGAAGCAGTTAACCTATCGCCATTCATTATGTCATCAGCATTCTGGGTATTCAATTAATAATCCGTTGAAATGAATAATAATTTTTTTTTTTTTTTGGCTAACCTGTGGAACACTGCCTCTTTCATACACAGTAGCTCAAGGTAAAATCCTCATTAAAAAAGTCGTTTTCAGTTGGAAAAAAGTCAGTATTTGAAAGTGAGCCAAAAGGCACAAAACAGACTGCTTATCATGGATGTGTGAACGGTCTGAACGAGTTGTGGACCTAACTCATGAAAAACGCTGATGAGCAGTTGAAATGACACAGGTTGCATCTTGGCCATGCCAGTAGAGGTGTTGTACACTTCTGAAGTGTTGGCTATGGCGGGCCTCTCTCTGGGACTGCTCAGAAGAGCTTTAATTCATTGTAACAAACAAATTCCTGTCAAAGCGTCAAAGTGCTTCAAGCTAAACTGTTAAATTGGTCTTGAGATAGAGATGTGTGCGTATTTAACTAAATGCTTAAATGCTTTGGTAACACAAGATGTTTACTGTTGTGTTAACAAAGCTCCATTTTAATAGCATTACAGTTTGAGGGCAAAAGACTAATTATGTGAGAAATAGCATGAGGTGTCCTCTGTGCTAAATTAATGGCAATGCCTGTGTGCGTGCGTGCATGTGCAATATGTCATCATATGTAATTCTTCCATTGAAATAGGGTATGAAGATATGCAAATTATGAATAGCTGCTATTGTTCAACAGGACACCAGACACGCAACGATACAATAAATACATATGTAATGTGTGTCTTACAGATACTGCTAAGGTGGTGCTTTGGTCTCTATCTGTTCGTCAGGGATAGGGAATTTAGTGCACTGTTGAGGTGCTGTCAGTATTAACAGTTTCTCAGATATACTGATATACCGCTGAGCTGTCAGTATTAACATTGTGAATATGTATGCATTGTTAACAGGTTCTCAGATATACTGATATACTGACATGCTACTGGCATCACTGTCTGCTCAAAGGTCATCATCGTCTGAATGAAACTGAATTTTCTGAAGCGATAAAGACGTGATACTTTTTAATATATATTTGAGGAACAATTCCTCTGTAGAACTCAGAATACACAGTAACTGTCAATCTATCTGTAGCCGCTAAGGCATTGAGGGGGTGTCCCTGAAACTTGCAAATTAAAAATTTTGATTGTAATTCAAATGCAAATGAAGGGAAACAAGCACATTTTTCTGAGTAATCTGTAAAACAAGAAACTTAATTAATATGACCTTTTGTGCAGTACATGCAATTAAACTGGTGTGTGCAATTTTAAATACTACATAATAATGAACATTTTTTTTCCAAGTGCAGATTAACCTTGTAGAAGCTGTGGATGTCTGCTTTTACCATGTGTTAACATACAGCGCTGTGGCAAAAACAGACCAACAGAGAGATAAAAATAACACACCAAGGACTTTTAATTCAGAAACTGATCATCAGTTTAATTTCTGTGGGTATATAACAGATATTCCTTAATATCAAATGCTTTTTGGTTCAGTTCCTAATAAAAGCCCACCTGAGATTTAAAAAAAAAACCTTTATCACTGTTTCTTTGACTGGTGCACATCAGTCATGTGATTCTGTGCCATATGAATAGTAACATGTGAGTATGTTTGTGTGTGTGTGAGTGTGTATGTGTGTGTGTGTGTGTGTGTGTGTGTGTGTGTGTGAGTGTATGTTTGTGTGTGTCCATGCTTGTGTGTGTGTGTGTGTGAGTATGTTTGTGTGTGTCTGTGTTTGTGTGTGTGTGTGTGTCCATGTTTGTGTGTGTGTGAATGTGTGTCTGTGTGTGTGTGAGTGTGTGCATGTGTGTGTCTGTGTGTGTGTGTCTGTGTGTGTGTGTGTGTGTGTGTGTGTGTGTGTGTGTGCGAGTGTGTGCGTGTGTGTGTCTGTGCGTGGGAACAGCGTGTGAGCATTGCTGGTTAAACCGGTGGCGGTGCTCTGCTGGCTCATGCCGGAGTTCTGTAATGCAGATGGAGAGCAGGCTGCCTTTGAGGGCCAGGAAGGCCTTGTGAGAGGGAATGACAGAGACCCCGCTATGTGGGAGGATCCTCTCTTCCCTTTGTCTCTAATGACAGCTCGCTGCGGCACAGCGATGAGTAGCACGGCTTCCTTCCAGTTATAATTACCTCTATGTAATGACAGGCAGCACAATGCCCAGTTTGAAATGAGGGCCAGTGCGCTCCCATTCTGATTACAGTGAATGCATACTTGTTAGTGCTGTAATTACAGTATCCCCACCAAAGCTCCATGCACCGAGGGACGGGGGGATATCAGTGCGGAATTGGCCATTAAAATGGTGCCGTTGACAAAGTAGTGATTGACACTTTCACATGAAAAGTCAATATTGTTGATTGGTCGTTAGCGTTCTTTCATATATGATGCACTCTGTATTTAAATGAACCAAAAAGACAAAGGGACAATAAATAATGTAAAAAAAATGAGTCCGCCGTAATTATACATGGCTGTTAATTCCTTTTTGGAATTGAATGCTTGGGGTGGTACAGTTTCCTGCGCGGCTTTGGTGAAGGGGGTGTGGAGGAGGGTAAAGGATTGCTTTTGAACTCTCTCAGTGAAAGCTGTCAGTGTGGGAGAGCTGCACTTTACAGGCAATTAGGATCGATCGTAAGCAGGTGAGGTGTAAATCTCCAGCGCCAAGCCTCGTTATAAACCCTCACACTTCTTGCCATAGTGGTGGGTGTGTGTGTGTGTGTGTGTGTGTGTGTGTGTGTGTGTGTGTGTGTGTGTGTGTGAGCGTGTGCGTGTGTGCGTGCGCATGTTCACGGGGTGGGGGGGGGGGGCGGAGGGGCCGATGTTTGAAGAGGCGCTGCTTCCAGACAATATCAGCGGCAGCAGTCTTTTGATCATTGCTGATGGCATGCTGTGTGACAGTTCCCAGACACATATATACTTCATTCTCTAAGAGTCAGAGTGAATACTGCAAAACTCTGTTTTGACACTTAGTCCAAGATTGAAGAATTTCTCAAACTACCCCCCCGCCCTCCAGTTTTCCTTTCCCCATACTTCATGTTTTTTTTTTCTGTGCTTTGTCCTTCAAGCCGAAACATTTTTGTTTCTCATTTGTTTTGACTCAAGTCGTGACTTGTTTTCATGAAGCTTGAGTCTACGCCAGAAATAATGTTAAATTAATTTTGTGTGCTATTGTTCTGTGTGTGTGTCTTACTTTTTAGGAGCTCCTTGTCTTCCGGGGAGGTTGAGGAGCAAGACAGTCAAATGAAAATGAAACACGAAGCAGAGCTGTAAGTGGGATGATGCAATGTATTGACTTGTAAAAAAGATGATGAAAATATTCAGGTGAACTCACAATGCGTTTTTACTCAGAAGGAAAAATACCACAAATACTCAGATTTTTCACCCCTCAACTCACTTTTTGCTTGGCTTTTTTTCCCCTGAATGCTGCAGATACAGCATCAAAATAAAGGCAGAAAATCACCCCAGAAATATGTCCATATTCACACTATGCAAGAGGGACTCTTTGGTCGGCAGGGAGGTCATGGCATAATGTTTCTCTGGGTGGATTTTTCCATTAAAAAGCATGAAATGAGCATGTCACACAATGCATTTGGAAGAACTGAAAAAACAGCTGGTCCTCAGACAAAAAAAGCTCCAGCAAGTTAACAATTACATGTTTGCATTTGTTTCCAGGATTGTTATGTGCTGTATGAAAGAGAAAATTGCAGATGGAATTTTGGAACAGGCGAGCGGAGGCCTAGCAGTTTTTGCCAAAAAAAGAAATTAAAGAAAAGCAGAAACAAAAAGCTGGAAAGCACACAGACACGCACACATAAAGCACGAGTGTCCAATTCACTCTAGAAAAAAAAAAAACTTGCTCGGCAGAATTTTTCATGAAAAATAGAATGAGTATTTCCAAAATTCACTTTGGTTGTGAGAGTTCCCTCAACTGGCCGGTGTGGTGGCGGAGATCCACTCATAGGGCTGATGGGAAGCCTTTCAGAGCTACTGTACCTCCAACTCTTTGGCTGAAGCCTGCTTTTCATTCTCTTTCAGCTGCCGTGAGAGTTCTTGGGCGCGGCTGTTGCTGTAGAATTCATCCAAGAGGGAGTCTGGATGTGAGGCCAGAGCAGGAAGACTCGGAGAGTATAAACCAGGACCAGCGTGCTTACGGTAACCCTCCCCACACCGAATAAAACCTCCTTTTGTTTAATGTCAGGTGGGATTTTATGTTAGCCATTTTTTATGTAGGGTTTATAGTGGGGACGGTGTTTGGCAGGCGACAGTTTCTTACAGATTTGGAGGAAGCAGAGAAATACTGCAAGCCACAGAAAGAGAGGGACGACCGTTTTAATTCTTACTGAGCGACCGCTGAATGGTCATTGTGATACTTGAACTCTTACCTCTTCACATTCGATAAAAGCCACGCTGACTCCATGTATGACTCGATGTATGCAAGCCTTTTCTATTGTTTACACTCACTCAATGTGCAATTTTGTAACCTCTCGCGCAAGCCAAACACAACATTCAAACGGTCTGAAAATATAAACACATACACATTGTTTGTCTCGCTAGTCACAGCTTTGGCCCGTGAACATCATACCTGTGGGTCTCTGTGGCTGTGGTGGAGATTTACAGACTGGAGGAATACACCATTGATCATTCTGTGTTAATAATATTACCTCTGCAGGGAGTACCAGCCGTTACATTTAGCATCAGTCATGCAGTCCTCTCTGTCTTTACTTCTAAAGCTAAGCTCATTAAATATGTAACACGTCAATGCATTTTCAGTTAGGCTGACACATACATGTGAAAGGTATCGAACCTCAAACGCAGACACAATAGATATGATTGAGAGAGAGAGAGAGAGAGAGAGAGGGGGGGGGGGGGGGGGACCAGGAGTTTGTGTTTAGATCTAATTTCAGCTCTAGAGGAATGTAAAGAATATGGCTGGACCACTTCCTGACATGTAATTTTGACAGTGGTTATGGCTTTCCTTGGTTTCTGATGGCTGTAAACAACAAAAAAACTAAAAGGAATCAAAACAAGGAAATCTATGCTGCTTAGCACACTGGCAAAAGCCAGTGAGTGAGGATATCATGGCTTCTTTTGATATCACACATTATGAAATCGTACTTTTATCTAAACAAAATTCCTAGCATGGCAGCTTACTTTGTGATACTGCAGTGGTCTGGCCAGGTCTTATGGTAAACTAAATTGTTTTCATAGGGATTATGGTAAAGCTTCATGAACCCGCCACATGGACTGTTCTTTAATACAAGACCTCTGACACAGGAGGAAGTCCCTGCTCTGATAACAGCACTACAGACATGCAACCTGTTACTAAGGCCTGCATTCAATCAACATATGGCGTTAGCTTTGGTTCACAACTAAATGCAAACATGGACTCACAAACACAGTTTGCTGAGTGTAGCAATCATCAATATCAATGAAAAAATGTTCTGCAAAATGGTAAAATTTGCATTTAATTTGTCTTTGAGATTTGTCTTAAGTTTTTTTAAAAGTAGAAACTGTCCGAGCAGCGCTAATGCTTTTGGATAAACCATTTCAGAGTATGGACATTCTGGAATGCAGGGGCTAAAAAGTTCTGCAGTGTCATCAGGTGAAACATCAAGTAAGCAGTAAAATATTAAAATCAATTCTGCAAGCAACAGGTAGTCAGTGCAAAGATGTTAAAATAGGGGTGATAGGACCTCTTCTTTTTGGTCTTGCTAGAAGCCTAACTGCACTGAGTTTTGCACAGGGTTTTTCTGTCAGAGGGAAGGGAGGAATAAAAGCAATTACCAGCTGTGAAAAACTGAAGGCATGGATTACATTCTCAGACTCCTTAAAAGATAGAAGTGGCCTTATTTTAGCTGTTTTTGTTATGCTGCTAAGCTGATAGCAGCAACGGCTGGGCTAGACTCTGCAATTGAGTGTGCAATTCAAAAATCAGAGCTGAATCAAACGTAACACCAGGGTCCTCAGTAGCATGTCCCACATGTACAGGGAGCCAGATTTAGACTGAATTAGTTCTGATTCATGCTTATGACCATTAGTCAAAAGTTCTGTCTCATCAGTGTTCAGTTGGAGAAAGTTCTAGACATTAATTTGCATAAATAATGCATACATATGACTTGAGTTAATTGATATGTAAAGTGGTGTATCATCTGCATAGCAGTGAATTGAGGTGTTATGGTTCAGTATAATGTGGCCCAAAGGTAACATAATACACAGAGAATGGTATCGGCCATAAAACTGACCCCTGTGGGATGCCACAGGAAATCTGTGCAGAGGAGGGCACAGCATAACCAACTGATTCTGCAAACTGCCTGTCTATGAGGTAGGAAATAAGCCAGCTAAGCGGATTGGTCTATCCAATACCGAAGGCGATATATTAATAGCTTATGATCAATTGTGTCAAACACTGCAGTAAGATCTAAAATAACCCAAATGTAGCATTAATCAGAATCTGCACTCATCATTTGTTAATAAATGAGGGCAGTTGCAGTATAATGTTTCAAGTGAAATCCAGAAAGAAATCTTTGAAGAAAAGGCACTTCTGAAAAGGACAGCACCTGTTTCACAACCACTTTTTGTAAAACTCTGTAAGACAGTCCTGTGGATATTTCATCAAGTGTGTCATCAGATGTGTGCCGGTATGTTCCCATGCATTATTGCACTGATGTTCCTGATAGCATTGTTTCAGGATAGCGACAGTGCTCTGCCTACTGCAAAGTTAGAGTGATGTCGCAACAGAATTATGTTTTTCTTTTTTTCTTTTTTTTAGAGGGGTATGGAACTGCCCTCAGTCCCAGCAATAGCCGCTGAACTTTACTTCTGTCATGATTGACAGGTAAAAGGACCAATGAGGTGTGAGGCAGCTGGCACAAAGGCGTTGAAACCCTGAGTTAAGTTAAAAGACTAAAGAGATGTATAACTCCTAAATGCATCAGTGTAATGATGGTGAGTTATTATTTTGTGGTTGGTACACCCGCAGCCTCCTGCATTTACAAAACTAAGGAATGTGGCAGGAGAATGATTTTCATAACATTTGCACATTTGATTGGCAGTGACAGAAGATAAACTAACTATCTGCAACAGAATTCTTGGCACTGTTGCTGGACACTTTCCAAAAAGACAAAGACAGATGCAGTGACCAAAAAAAGTAACACTCTTTTCTCCTTGTTTTTGGAGGGGGGTGTTGAATGGGGGGGGGGGGGGGGGGGGGTGGAAGTTAGGTCCCCACTTTATTTTGTCGCAGCACTTTGTATTAATTTGTCCCAACAGTCAGTGCTACCAATCATTCTGATTGGGTTTGTCTCCAACCGGAGTGGTTTCCTAGCAACGGGGGATGGCAGCGTGGCGGAATCCGTCCGCTTTGTTTGCGCTGTCACGCGCGGAGCCGCCGCACGCGGGCCTCGCCGCTGTGCCCCCCCCGCCCCAGAGTGTGTTTAACCGCAAATCAGGCGCTCCGAAACGACACACAACTTTCAGATTTATTGCCACTTACAAAGTTGTTTACAGCCCACAGCTGTGTCCTGCGCCTAACGCCAATTCTCCCAGGCACCGCCGGTCAGATTACGGGCCCCGTCCCCTGTGGGGAAGTGTGCGCTTTCCTTTTGAAACTTTTAAGCGGGACATAATCGTGTTTAGGACATTTTATTGCTGCTGCTGTTGCACAGCAAACAGGCTCTTCCCTTTGCTTGTGTGGATTGCCACCTTGTCGTTACAAACGGCCAAGTTTATTTCGGTGTTAAACGGTGACTGATACAGAGTGACACAGAGCGAATGACCTTCCACATTTCAGTCACCTTTTGAATCATGAATCAAGTGGTGAATTCACCCATGAAATCAGACTCCAATAATGTGAGGTCTTCAATCACAGGCTTTATTTTTTGCAGAATGAGACAGAAATGATGGAGGCTGTAATGACATTTTTTCAATGACAGTTGAATGAAGAAGCTGTGAAAATGTATTGATTGGACTTGGGCCTACGGACTGCACACAGTTTTCACGGCGATGCTTATACCCTTTTAGGGATCCTGTCTGTCAGAACTCATATTGTACCTGCTAACTAGCAGTATCGTCCATGAAACAGCCTATGCAAGACTCCCTATTGGACCCTGAAGCAGAAGGGGGTGGAGCATGCCAAAGCAACCAAATCCAGTGATCAGGGAGTGGTTTAATGGTCAAGCACATTCATACATACCCGAAAGGGCTGCTGGGTGAAATCTGCACCAGGGCACCGCTGCTGTACCCTTGGGGAAGGTAGTTAATAAAAATAATTGCCTCAAAAATAAAAAAAATTGCCTCAGTAAAATATCTAGCTGTATAAGTGGACAATGTAAAATTTGTAAACTATGTAAGGAACTCTGTACTTCAGTGTCTGCTAAGCAGCTAAATGTGCAAATGTGCTGCCAGTCATTGAATAATATGCTAGCAGGTTGGCAAATTCCCAATTGTGTCATCACAGCACAGAGCTCCTGGTAGAGTTTTCGCTCTGTTCTCGTTCTGATCTGTGCGATAGGGAGAATGGAGCGCCCTGCCGACAGGGTGGCATGCACACTGCTCCAAGGTTTAGTTCAAAGACTGAGGACGATAGCAGAAAAAAAAAAGAGTCTTGCGTGAGGTAGGCAGCGTGCAACTCGGCAGACTTCAGATCAGGATCAGATAGGTATCGTTTCTCACTTGGTGCCACGGAGCTGTTGCTTACTCCCCCTCCTCTGCCTCTGTGTTGACTGTAGATTGGTGGCCAAGCAGCTGTAACTGATTTCTCTTTCACTAATGCATCTCACACGGGCCCACATCAACAGGTAATTTCCACAGGGTTTAAAAAATACAGTTGCATTCCAGTATTGTCAGTGGTGCTTCCCCTTCTGAGCCACGGCTCAGCTGGGTGTTATTTCTGCAGTGTTTCTTGTTGATTTCTACCCTACCATCATGGGAATTCATTCATTCATTCAGTGACCTTGCAGGCTTTCTTATGACGAATAAATATTCCGCTTTTGTATATGAAAGCAATGTGGTTGTGCTTTTTATATGCTGATGGCATTTTTTATGGAAACATCATCATTTCATAAGAGTTCTGGCTGGCCCAGGTTAATGCAAAGATAAGCCATGCCAAATGGTTTAGGAGTCACAGATAAAAAAACAGATAAAAAAAAATTGTTCAATGGCTGTACCTGTGAGTGAGTGAGAAACATGGGTATTTTGTAGGGCTATTTTTTATTGTTGAAGCCACAAAGGACAGGAACATTCTTATGCTACACTCATGCAGTTTCCTTAAACCTTTTTTTTTCTTCAGGCTGACACACTAAAGAATTTTTGAACATGAAACCGACCGTACCACCTTGAAGCTGTCAAGCATACAGGTCCCACTGTGAACTTGGAGGCCTGATAAAGAACAGATATGTAATATGCTTGTAGAGCAAATTCACAAAGTGCACTCAGGCCATTAGGCATGCTGTCCCAGGCACAGTTAACAGGCCTCTTTCACTCCCCAATTCCCCAATTCTTTATGTAATGCACTTTTGATGATTGCCTGTACAGGAGTGTGCTGTTAACAGCAACTGTTAAATCCTGCTGGATTTTAAGGAGCTGTGCCAGTAAAAAAAAAAAAAAAAAAAAAAATGGGGTTGCAGGTTCAATTCCTGCGCAAGGCCATGGCCACAGTGCACTAGTGCACTTGGGCAAGGCAGTTAAACTGAACTGTACCATTAAAGATCTACCTGCATAAATGAATACAGTGAATGTCACTGATACACAAGATTGCTGCACCCAGCCTGGGGTTCATGAAGCCTCAATGTGCCTTCACTGCCCCATCACTATCCAAGCCCACCCAGACCTAGCTAAGATGGGCTTTTCTATTGAAACAGATGAGTGGAGACTGGGAATGTTTGTGTGTGTGTGTGTGTGTGTGTGTGTGTGTGTGTGTGTGTGCGTGTGTGTGTGTGTGTATGTGTGTGTGTTTGAATATTATGGATAAAAAGGCAATTGCAGGAAACGGCCACACCACACCCCGTAAACCCTGAGAATGAGTGATTTAGGGGGCATGGTTCACACTCTCTGTGTAGGGCCGCCACTGGCTCAGCACCTTTGCTCTTCCTGGAGGCAGAACACTGCGTTTCCCATTTCCTCTAATTTTCTCACGATTCAGGCCGGTTCAAGGGCTATTTACAGGCCGAGCGGTGAAATAATAAAAGGAAGTGGCCAAAAAATGAAGTCTGCATATGAAAAAAGGAACCATGGGGTTACAGAACCCCTCAGAGAGACCTATTCAGAGTCTCCAAAGCCAGGCGTCCTGACACGACAGGCGGCTTCAGCTCATCCAGAGGACTCCCGTTAAACAGAAAGGAATACTGTGAAACGATTATTGAGGGACAAAAAGACACCCCAAAATTTGTCATGAAAAATCTTCCAACGGGTCACCAAATAGTTATTTGCACTCAAGACAGCTAACGTTTCACAGTCAGCACAGCCTTTGCAAGCAAATTTAAAATGCAGCCAATCCCTCTAAGTCATTCTCTTTAGTCCCACCTCCTACTGAAGGTTTACGTCATGCAGAATGCCAGACACAAAGAAAAAGCAGTGTGTCTGAGAGTATGTTTGTGAGGATGAATGCATGTTACTGCACTTTTGCACAAATGAACTCAAATTTAATTTGTGTAAAACACTGTTTTGCAAAAGTGCTGTTCATAGGCTGTGTATTGTTTGCTAACAAGAGTGACTGCATGACAGTTCTGATCAGGAATGTCTTGAAAAGCACCTCAGCTCTACTCAAACCAGACACCGTGATGTAAGGGGTGCGTCTGGTAAGACTGCAGCCCCATGAAACTGAGTTTTGAAACAGGATGGCAAATGCAATGAACATAAAAAGTTTTGTAACAAAAAGAAAAGTGGACAAGAAAACAGGGACACACCTAAAGTTGATTTATAAAGCAATGAAATAACAGAACAACCAGTTTGCAGGCTTAATGAAAGAAATGTGTTATATGAGCAAATTATGTCTAAATACATGCCATTTCCATGGAAACAACGTAATATAATTGCCTGTCTTCTTTCAAGAGACTTATTCCCAGATGGACAAAATTTCCCTGAAGATCTTTACCTGAAGATACTTCTGGCATTATTAAAAAGTACATTCAAATAACAACTACATATTTTAAAAAAAATTGTTTATGGATGATTTATAAAGATGTTACATCATGTTAATGAAGGCCTTCTAACCACCTCATTTAGACTTTAGGCCTGCATATCTGTGGTCAAAGACAGAAATAATAAATTCTTTGCAGAGAATATGATATCAAGTCTTGTGGCAGAGGTTTGTGTGATCAACTTTTGCATTGAAGTCATCCAGTGTTTGTAATGAATATTAGTGACTTCCCAAATTGTGAGACCACATTTCAGTAACACTGTCTGCAAGGAAAGTATTTATTGGGTTATCAAAACATGTAATCCTGTTAATCCATGCACTAGACCCACTAACTTCCCTTGAAATGCAAAAGAAGTTATAACAAACCTGGTAAATTTATCATAGTTGTAGCAGAGTGCGATTTGAGTCAAGGCAAAAAAAAAATTAAAAAACAAATTGTGTGTATTTGTGAGATTATACATGAGCATTTGTGATCAGGTGGTTTGATGAACATATATCTTTCACGAACAGAGAAAACTCTCATAGACGTTACAATGCTAAGCCAAGTAACTTTCCCCTTTTCTCCTTCTCTTTTTGTCCGAATAATTGAAAGAAACCGAAAAAAAGAATGATGAGGGATTTGATTGCTGATAAAGTTAATCTTCCTTGTGATTAAGCGGCCCATAATCCCGCATGTAGACGGGATCTCATGTTTGATGCGGGAGATAATGGCCTGCCCTGTCTGTGGAGGGAAGAAGAAGGAGAAGATGCATTTAAAATGGAGCCCTGTTCTCCAGCAGATTGGTAACATCTGTTCTTGTTAAATTGCAAAGGGGTTTTATTGATCTTGTGTGGGGTTGCATTCCTTGACAATTTATCGTGAGGAGAGAAGGCACGGGGGGGTGGGGGGTGGGGGGGGACCGCAGTTAGGTTGCAGTAGTTCAGGTGGTTAAGACCTACTTTTTTTATTCTCAGAATCCTCCAGCGGTACGTGTGTGGGGAATTCAAATGAAACCAGACACCGTGCTCCCATCCACATGTTCTGTCACCCTGGTACGGGGCTTCACTTTGATTTAGGGAGGGTTAGGCGCAGGCCAAATTGGCTGCAGATGGATGCAGTGCATGGCAAACACTGTTTGACCTCTGCGGTGATTTAGTTCCAGACTCGTAGCCCAGGCGAATGAATCATTGGAGTTAAAGGTAAACTGCGCCTTTCAGAATCCCGCTGCAGCCGAGTTGTATTGATCTCATACAGCAGCGTGTAGTTCCGCTGTGATCCATTGTCCGTGAAATGGTGGTGGTTTCATGTTTGTAAAGATAATATTCCATTTAGATTCCCTGCTCGGTTTCTGTGCCGTGGAAGCGTTTGGGAAAATGATAAAATGTTGTGCTCCGATATTAATTTCGTGTGTGCGTGTCAGCGTTGTTTGGGTTGGTGAGGTTGTCCTGCCTTGATGATAATATTTATGCTGTTTCTTTACCCTGGAGATGACAGAACACAGCACCGGATTGTGCATTGTGATCGGTGAGGTGCACACACTTGGAGAAACACAATTCCCCTTCAACTCCTCTCTCAGTTCAGGCCCAAACAATGGAAAGCAGGAATATTAAACTAGAAGAGCAAACAAATTATTCTCCTTGTATGATATGTTGTCCTGCTTTGAGGTTCTCTGAGACATTCTTAACAATATCCAGAGGGTGATGTAAGACGTTTCAAGTGTGTGTGTGCCTCTTTCCCTACAGACTCTGCAGACTGTATTAGTTTGGTTTTTTTTTTCTTTTCATATTCGATAATCTGTATATTTTATATTCATCTGGGGAATTTTAAAAAACTTGCAGCCGCGACTACAACCAGGTGGAAAGTCTGTAACAAAACAGATGTTTCTATAGGCATGTTTCTCTCCCTCCCTTCCTCTCTCTCTCTCTCCCCTTTTTCTGTCCTTCCTTCTCAATCTCTCCTTCTCTGTTTCCTTCCCCTTGCTCTGGCCCTGTCTCTCTTTCACACACACACACCCTCTACTAAAGGAAGGGAGGATCACAAGAAGAGATAAAAACTGTAATAAATAATGTCTATCAATCACGGTGGCAGTGCCAGTCCTATAATCTCCACAGGCCTGTTTTCTTTCCACAGACCCATGGAAACCTTTGCCCACTCGTTGGAAAAGCAGCCCCCTTTCTGCCAGGAAGCACTTGTTTCCTCTCTTTCTCTGCATTAAACTATAGAGGTCAGCTTCCTTCAAAACCATCACCTACCCTCCATCAACCCTGCCAGTGTCAACATACAGCTGAGGCCTCGTGAAATCAAATTGTATGTTATTCTAAGATGATAACACTGAAATGACTTCTCATCTGGAAAGTCAAATAGATATGTGTGGTGGAGCCAGACCAAACGGGTTTAGGAGTTTTGAGAATTCAAACTCTTGATTACGTCAGTTGAGAATGTTGCCAAACTAACTGCTAATTGATACAGGGGGCAGGCGGTTGGGTCATCGCTCCACTAAAGCAATATTTTTGTGCAGTGTCTTTTCGCAGTAGCTTTCCCAGAGAATAACAACGCATTCCAGTGAACTCATACATAAGAGCCATGCAAAGACAGATGAACTGTGGATCTTGACTGTTGTACATGCACACTATGTAATTAATTATGTGGACCCATAAATTTGTACACACGGTGATGACATAGCCTGGCTAACCCTTGCCCCCTTGTAACAAAGGGAGTGGGTTCAGAATATGCAAGCATGTTTTCCAGTATTAGTCTTTTATGAATACTGGAACTGCATATTGGACTCATTGTGTACATTAGCAAAGTTGATTGTGAGATAATTAAAGTGGGTGACAGGAGTGAGTGGAGAAGCTTGCTTTGAGTGTGGGAATCCTGCATTTCCCTCTCTGAACTAATGTAGCACCAGGAGACTGTATCATTTCTAAAGGTATTCATTTGTAAATTGAACAGCCCTATTGCAAATAATGGTGGTAGATGTGGTGTTATGTGTTCCCTGAAGGAGCACTGGCTTCTCAGTCCCTAGGATGTACCACAAAATGTTAAACATTCCAAAAGAGAGAAAAAAAAATGGTGGCGTAGGGTTTCCCTGACAAACGCTGTCAACTCTTAGCCACCTTGAAAACCCATAGACCCGTGAGTGGTTCGCGTGCCAGTTAATTAAGGGTAAAGCGATTAGCGTTTGCCTCAGAGCGGGCTGTTGTGATGAGTGACTGAGCAGAGGTGCTGGGATCGTGTGCCGCTCTGGCTAATCCGAACTGTCCAGGGGCACCCTGACCCCGCGAGAAGACAGGGGTGGTATGTTTGTAGCTGTCTGAGTTTAATAATAAGAAAAATATATGTTTTCTGTTCTGTCAGTCCAGCTGCCGGGAGTATCCACCCTGTTTTCAGTGCTTTGTGAAGAAAGTTTTCCTGTTGACAGCATTCTGCGTTTTTAGATTTGTTCATTTCGCCGTTTGCGGGTCCAGCCCATTGGCATGTGGGAACTCCCGGGAGATGATGGCACAGACCCGAGACACAGGCCAGAGAGGCTCCGGGAGGGTAGCCGAATTTAGGCCGAGGCAAACAGAGGGACAGATGAGAGAGGCCGGGCGTGGTGTCGCTAACGTGGTGAATTTGTGGTCGGATTTGGAGACTCTCTAGTTCCTTTTAAAAATCTAAAAATGAAATGCAATGTTAAAAAAAAAAAAAAAACAGTTCCAAAGCTGAGCCAGTTAAAGTGTGTGTTCTATGCAGGCTGTCCTACAGGTCAGACCGCAGTCTGAGTCTCGGGCCTGTCATTTGCCGACAGTAACTGGGAGTTTGTAGTGGCTTTGTTCTGTCATTGGGTGGGTTTCATCTGCCAGGGGTCACTCGCCTCACAGCTGGCTCACTGTCTAACAGCTTGTGAGGTACGAGTCACTTGGATGACCTCACTGGAGACGTGTCTATCATCCAATCAGCATTTGCTTTGTTGTGGAGTACTCTGGGACTTGTAGTCTGGAAAAATAGCCATCGGCTGTGTGTGAGATCAGAGGATTGTCCTCATCAGTCATTCCTGTCCAGCAAGCGCAGCTGTAATGTGGGCAGATGAACCTCAATACAGCACAACAGGCAATTCCAAAGTAAGGAGAAATAATGAATTTTAAATTTTTGTGTTTCTTAAATTTCCAAGGCCTAAAATGAAGAAAACAGATGAGCACCGTTTTGCTCTGGCTGAACTCCCAGACCTCCCCTGGAAACCTCTCTCCAGAAGAAGCAACTTTCTGGAATGTAGTCCGGTGACTTTTTGCCATGAAGAGGCTGCAGCACTAAAAGAGTGAGCGGACCAACCGGGCGAGCCCCGGCACTGTACGGCTGGCACGGGGCCAGGCCACAGCTGGTGTGGTTTCCGGTGAGAAGTGGCCGAGGTGTGCTTTCATTGACCGACTTACCTGCTTCGATGACGAACCTGGATGTTGTGAAATTCTAGGTGGCATGTTTCCCCTGGGAATTTATTGTGACGGCCCCCGATTGCAGCTCATGATTAAGTGGAAGGGAAATTGATTCACTGGCACACCCAGAGTCCTTACCCAGCCCTGACAAGTCAATCAGATAACACTTTCACTGGCGCCTTAAACACGAAAGCTGATTAGAAATCTATACTGTTAAAACAACATACAAATTTAACTTTCGTCGGAGAGACATTTCCTTGGAACACATCCCTTTTCTAGGAGATATATTATATATAGATATATACAAATAGCAATCAAAAGTTTGGACACTTTTTTCCAAACATCATGAAATAACACAGATGGAATAACACCAATGGAATTATATCAATAATATCATATCATTATAAACAAATCTAAACTACCCTTGTAATTTAGATTCTTCAAAATTTATTTTTCGTAAATAAAAAATGTTTGTAAAGAAATTCATACACAGGCATCAACATTATATAAAACAACATATATATCAAAAGTCAGCTTCAGCTTTTGTAATGATTGTACTGTACTGACACATCTTTTTCCTTTTTTTTTTTTTACTAACATTTTATTGATTTTGAAATAAAGATGAGATGCAAACCAGGTGTTGTGTCACATTACGTAAATCGAGTCATACGTTAATAATTATGCCACGGCACCTCCCCCTCTTTCCCATCATCAGAACGTGCTTTCGGCAGACTTGCAGCAGTTCCGTTTTTGCTTTGTTGCCCGGTGGTGGGACTCATTCAGATGGTGATAGAGAGGCGGGGGAGGCTGCAGGCTGCAGGTGACCGTCACAGAGCGAAAGGGGTGTGGCGTAGAGGCTCCAGGTGACTGTCACAGAGGGAAAGGGGTGTGGCGTAGAGGCTCCAGGTGACTGTCACAGAGGGAAAGGGGTGTGGCGTAGAGGCTCCAGGTGACTGTCACAGAGGGAAAGGGGTGTGGCGTAGAGGCTCCAGGTGACTGTCACAGAGGGAAAGGGGTGTGGCGTAGAGGAGGAACATGCAGCTCAGGTCATAGCAGAGACCGGAGTGGAGCTGTGGCACCTGACTGTGGTTTGGGGCTGAGTCATGCCGGGGGTTTTGGTGTGAATCACTAGGCAATAATCACTGCCTGTTACTACCAGTCTTTCTGTGTTAGAGCACAATATGCATGCTGGCACTTCTGTAAGGGTAAAGATCTTAAAAAATTGCAACTAAATTGCACCTAAGCCCTTTTCCCTGCAGCTATCAGTATATATTTCTATTGCTGTCAATGCGGTATAGAGGTTGTGTAAGGGGGAAAAGTGGTTGAAGTTATTCTGCATCTCCTCCACAGGAATCTCTCATGAGCTCTGATGCTGATCAGAGGAATACACCCTAAACCACAAACCAACATCACATGACCCGAATCTTGAACGTTGTCTTTGTTCATAAGATCAAGTCAGCTATCATGAGGAATTCACATTTATATCCAAGGAATTAATGCATTCATTCATGAGGAATTTTAATGAAGGGTTTGCCCGTTAGATATCCCATCTTGAGCGGCAACTCGGTGGGGTTGTGTTCAGAGCAAAAGTGTGGGGTTTTGTGTGGAAAGTGTGGTGTTGTGTGTGGAGCAGCAGTGTGGGGTTGTATAGAGGAGCAGTGTGGGGTTGTGTGTGGAGCAGCAGTGTGGGGTTGTATAGATGAGCAGCGTGGGGTTGTGTGAAGAGGAGCAGCGTGGGGTTGTGTGAAGAGGAGCAGCGTGGGGTTGTGTGTAGAGGAGCAGCGTGGGGTTGTGTGTAGAGGAGCAGTGTGGGGTTGTATAGATGAGCAGCGTGGGGTTGTGTGAAGAGGAGCAGCGTGGGGTTGTGTGTAGAGGAGCAGCGTGGGGTTGTGTGTAGAGGAGCAGTGTGGGGTTGTATAGATGAGCAGCGTGGGGTTGTGTGTAGAGCAGCAGTGTGGGGTTGTATAGATGAGCAGTGTGGGGTTGTATAGAGGAGCAGCGTGGGGTTGTGTGTAGAGGAGCAGCGTGGGGTTGTGTGTAGAGGAGCAGTGTGGGGTTGTATAGAGGAGCAGCGTGGGGTTGTGTGAAGAGGAGCAGCGTGGGGTTGTGTGAAGAGGAGCAGCGTGAGGTTGTGTGTAGAGGAGCAGCGTGGGGTTGTGTGTAGAGGAGCAGTGTGGGGTTGTATAGATGAGCAGCGTGGGGTTGTGTGAAGAGGAGCAGCGTGGGGTTGTGTGTAGAGGAGCAGCGTGGGGTTGTGTGTAGAGGAGCAGTGTGGGGTTGTATAGATGAGCAGCGTGGGGTTGTGTGTAGAGCAGCAGTGTGGGGTTGTATAGATGAGCAGTGTGGGGTTGTATAGAGGAGCAGCGTGGGGTTGTGTGTAGAGGAGCAGCGTGGGGTTGTGTGTAGAGGAGCAGTGTGGGGTTGTATAGAGGAGCAGCGTGGGGTTGTGTGAAGAGGAGCAGCGTGGGGTTGTGTGAAGAGGAGCAGCGTGAGGTTGTGTGTAGGGGAGCAGTGTGGGGTTGTGTGTGGAGCAGCAGTGTGGGGTTGTGTGAAGAGGAGCAGCAGTGTGGGGTTGTGTGAAGAGGAGCAGCTGTGTGGGGTTGCGTGTAGAGGAGCAGTGTGGGGTTGTGTGTAGAGGAGCAGTGTGGGGTTGTGTGTGGGTTTCTTGCCCTGTGATAGGAGGTTGAGGAGAGGAGGAGCTCATGCACTCCTCCTGCTTTTGTGATTTAAATCAGCTTTGTTCTTCTCCAGCCTTCAGATGCCAACTGCTCAACAGCTTTGCTTTGCCTCAGCGATTTATATTTCCATCTCATTCTCTCAATGTCTCATAAATCGTGAAACTCGAAACTGCGAAATGTAGAGAATGGCACTCTCGGTGGCATGCTTTCTGTTGTGTTTTTGCATAAAGAAGAAGGAAAAATGTTTTGGATTCAAGGTCAACATCCTTCACATCCATTTCCATTTATTTCTTATAATAATACAAGGATGTTTTTCCACAGAATGCATGTGCAAACATACGCTCTTAAGGTTCTCACAGACAGTGATATAATTATAATGAAGATGGCATTGATCATATTATTTTCATGTATCTTGCTGTATATGTGGGGGATAGTTTGTATTCTTTCAAGGCACAAAAAGCAATCACCCCTCGTGGGATTAATTAGCCAAATTGTAATGTACTGTACAGTATTTCTATTTGTAAGTGAAGTTTTTTTTTAACGTATGTGCATTATTCATTGTTATATGTCTATTTAAGCAGTCACTTCAGGTCAGCTCAGAATTCCACCTGGGTAGTCCAGATGGGTGTGGGTTTCAATGGATCATTTAACCAATCGGCTGCAGGTGGTGGCACGGGTAGCCGGTTGGGATTTGTAATTCTTCGCCACTCTATGAGTAAGGATGTCTCATCTCTTGTTAGTCCTGTGTTGGCACTTCTACACGTAGGCATGTGTTTTGATTCGGGCAGGAGGGATGAGAGGCCCCTATTGGCCCAGAGATTCCACCTCCAGCTGTAGTCCGACTTGCCGTGGCGGGTGTAGCTTGGCCAACATTGCTAATCTCCCAGGACCTCACAGAAGAAGGCTTCTGGCAGAAAATCACAACCAGCTTGTCAGGGAAAAGGATAGGATGCATTTCCAATTGCAAAGAAAAAGACATTCAAGGCAACATCTAAAACACGAAAGGAACAGCGATATGATGAAGGCTTGGTTATGAGGGAGGAGCAGGCTCATGGCCTGCTGGGATATGTTCTGGCCAGCGGTGAAAGGGAGGGGGGGGGTTGTCTGCTTGTTCTGTGGGTGGACTATTTCTGGCAGAGAGTTTGGGGCCAGTGACACGGATAGGGTGGGCCGTATTTGGCAGGGCGAGTGGCATTGGTCTCTAAGCGGCCGTCCGTGTTTGTGGTGTCAGCATGTTCCCACTTGCTGACGGGACAGGGGGCGAGGGTCAGACCCTGCCTATGTCCCGAACATTCACCAGCGCTGCCAGCCTGGGCCTTCAGGAATGCCCGCGGCGGTGACCTCTTTGTAGGGTTTACCCGCTCAAGCGCTGCCTGGCCGACACAGTCTCACACCCAGGGTGGCAGTTAAAAAACAGCACCAGAACAGCTGGTCTCCACTGAGAGGGGTGTGTTCTGTGTCTCGCTAAATTCTGCTCAGACTGGAGCACCGTCCGCTACTCTGTGTGTGAGACTCTGTGCTGTGGTGGGGGGCAGCTGCAGTCTCGTTTGGCCTCAGAGCAGGGGGGGGGGGGGGGGGGGGGGGCAGGCGCTGGGAGATTCTTTGAGGGTGTGTGGCGTCTCAGCCTGCTCCACTCATTAGTGGCGTCCATATTGGCCGCTATCGCCGCGGCGCACATGTGGAAAAACCCTGTGTTCCTCCGCCTCCTGGGTGCTGCTGTTCGGCAGGCGTGGTGTGGGTGATAGCCAGGCTCCCGGACACAGCGGGGTCCCCATCCCGTTTAAACACACAGCTGAGGGGTGCAGCGCACCCCCCTCACCCCAACGCTATGGGGATTAGAGGAAACCTGGCGAGGGGGAGCGGCCGCGGCGGCGTTTTTGCAGCCAGGCGACGGGACTGTCTGCAGATCAAAAGGCAGAGTTTTGGCGGAGGCTCACTCTTGAGAGAAGGGGGGTGCGTGTGCAGCTTATCGCCTCTTCCCTCCCTCCCGGGTAGCCAGGACGTGCCGCTGTTTGTGCAGAGCTCAGACCAGATCCCCCGGAGAGCGCAAACCACGGGCTCCGACCCAACGTTTCATCTGTCACGCAAGGCACTGCTTCAGGGAGGCTAGTGAACAAGGCACGGACGCTGCTGCAATTACACTTATTTAATACATGTCCAATCCCCCCAAATTCCCATTACCGTCATCACCATCATCATCATCATCATCACCATCATTATCATCATCATGCTTCATCGCTGAACACTTTTGTGTGTGTGAGTTAAAAAAAAAAAAAAAGACTCCTCCTGAAACTGACTGCGGTTATTCTGATGTGATATTACGAATACTGTACTTGGTCTCTCGCTAATGCAAAGTGCTTTCATAAACAACAGGAAGGAGGTAATGCTGAGGAGAGTGAGGAGATGCGCGTCGGTCCCTCTGCTCTTAAAAACAGCAGAGCGCCATAAAGGATTTGCTTCTCAGAAATGGTAATGAGTGAGCAGGTGTGTGCGCTAACGGAGCTTTCTCTGAAGAGGAGTATATCATTACTGTGTGTGCGCCAACGGAGCTCTCTCTGAACAAGAGTATATCATTACTGATTATTGTTGCTCAGTTACCATCTGGTAGCCGGTGGAATACTCTGCATTGCAGCTTGCAGAGTTTCGTTCAGCCTTGCGCTTAGAACAGAACACACACATATTAGATGATGGCTTCTTTTAAACAGAAAAGTCACACTTACATCAGACACACGGTATAAATGTCAAAGAGTGGCAGTCCTTTGCATGAGGTGTGAAATTGCTGGACTTGCTGTGTGTGGTCTGTGAAAAATACACATCGTTCTAGATGTGTTTGAAAGTGCAAGGCCAGTAGGTCTGTAACTGACAGCTGTTGTATTTGGCTACATGTAAAGCCGCTGTGGCATTGCACACATTTCTGAGACTTGATGTACTGAGTATGCTCTGTTAATTGATGGATCAGTGCAACACTGCCTAACTTTCTCTAAATGCAATTCACACTTTTTTAGCTCATCATTTTTTTATGCTGCTAGGTGCCGCAAGCCATGCACAAGCCTGCATAGATCCTGGTTACAGTGTCAAGTTTGATTAGTATTTATTATTATTATTTTGTGTGTGTTGTGTGTGTTCTCCTCTAAATGTCTGCAGCAGGCGTTGTAGCCTCACCAAAGGAACATTCTCAAAAGACACTTCCCACATAGCCCACTGACCCCAGATCAATGCATCTTCCTGTGAAGTATTTACACTTACATATCTCCTCTGAGTGCTAGGTCTTCTGCTTACATTTCAGTCAAACACTTCATAAATCAAGTCATTGATCAAACATGCAAAACATATCTGTGAAACATTTCTCCCAATTAAAACACATTTCTGACTTGAATAAATGAAGTGTGTGCTCTCTCTCTCTCTCTCCATTTTCCCTTTTTTCTGTATTCATCTTTCTGTCTTTCTCCCTCTCTAACACCTTTCACAATGCAGACTGGCAGACCTTTGAACCTGCTTCTCCGCTAACTTTCGGGTCACTTAAACTTCAGTGTGAAAAGGGGAGCCAACCAAAAACTTAGGTGGCTCCACTTCATGTTTTTTTTTTTATTGTACCTCAGAGCTGGTGTGAAGTTGGAAATAAGATGGATTGCCTGTGGGAACAGACAGGTTGTCAAAGAGGTGCAAAACTTGTCAGCTAATTGAAGAGCTAAAAAATTATTCATTTTTTACCATAGCATGGTTTTCGTCTATTGAAAAGCATTATACGAAAAACCTGAGATTGTCCTGTTGATCCGTCTCCCCAGAAGAAAGTCTTTTTAAAGTCTGCAAAAAATGGCGAAGCTACCCTATTAGCAAGATAATTTTAGCTTTCCAGATACATTATGTCTAATAGCTGCCAAAGTATCTAGCACATTCAAATAATTTTTAACATTATTAGAGAGCTTTTTTTTTTCCTTATTGGGTTTCATCAGTTTTTAACTGGCCACATCTGGTTCAAATTTCATTCAAAGGCACCTTTGTAATGTAAAAGCTAGCACACTAGCACAGAGCTGAAGCCGGCTTATTGGGAGGGTAAGGCTCCTGGTGTGAACAAAGACCAGAGGATCAATCCAGTACTTCCAAACCAGTTATTATGTAGCTTCTAAGTCATGAAATAAGCTTCGGCCTCTCGCTCTTTTTCATCATCATTTCTCTTTCTTTCCTTCTCTCTCTCATTCTTTCTCTTTCTTTCTTTCTTTCTTTCTTTTTCAGTTCACAATCTCCCATCTCTCAGGTAGAGTGTCGCACTGGAACAGACATACAGGTATAAAGCGGTTAAGTGTACAGGGCTGCAAGTGGTGTACAGAACTTCAGTTTTAATACCTGAACCCCCACAGAAGTGTTCAGGATGGAGTTCGTGAGTACCCCTCCTCGACCACCCTCGACCCCCCAGGGACACCAGTTCTGCTCCAGCTGGACTCTGACGTGTAACTGCCTTTGTGCTCTCCCTCCTTATCTCGATAAAGCACGTGAGAAGTACCGAAACCGTGAGAACACCCTCTCTATCGACAGAGCCAGAGAGATAACATTTACAAATTATGCACATTTAGCCATCTACTCGGTGGTTATGAATGTACTGCAGGAGACATAAATGCTTTTGAAGACCTCTGCACCGTATCTCTCCAGCGTAAACGGCTCTCAATTTTACTCTTTAAAATCACATTAGAGGTAATTCGAATGGATGGTTATATGGCACCAGCAGCCTAGCAGCACATTTTCGCTTGACTCTGGAGACTGAAGTGGCCGTTTCCATGCTGATAATGTAGCTGGATGTAGTAATCTATCAGTTCGCACATGGTTTGCCATTTGGGGCCGCAAAAGTGGGTCAAAGGTTTGACTGAACTCAAAAAAGACAGACAGGTAGCAACACTTCCTGAAATAGAAAACTTTACAAGCGAGTGGTGTCCTGAATAAAACAATGCATTATTTATCTAGTGCATTTATTGGGTTTGTCTAGTGCATCTAGTTATTTGCACTAAAAAAGGGGGGTTTTTCAAATGAGCTGTACGGGTCAGTGATGAAGTACTGGAGTTTGTGCACATTTCCTGTACTCCAAAAAAGTTATGCTTGATTTCAGCAGCAACCGACAGGCAACGTTTCAATTCCTAAAGGGCCTTATTCTAAATTATGGACAAAGAGAAGCGCTGTAACAGTAGATCACCTGACGAGCCACTGCTTTAAACATTGGTGGGAGGAAGGACTACCGAAGTTGTGATTGTGAGAATAAAGTGCCTGTTTCCGCATTGCCAGTTCTCTCGATGGCATAACTCCAGGTACATTCAGAACAGAATGGCCTGTACTCTACGTTCAGCCGAGCTCAATGTACCAGGATTTCAGTGGTTCTCCAGAATAGTGATTGTTCCAGTCTCCCTGAACCCAGGAAGCTTATCGTCCCTGTCAAATTACAAAAGAGATGGAAGTTTGTAAGGACATTTCACATCATGTTGGTAGCATTTCCAAGAAAACTCAAAAAGGAAGGAAATCATTCTACCTTTTGTTGTCGCCCAAAGAACTGGACATGATTTTGGTCTGAATCTGTTGTACAGGTGGGTACGTTTATCGTTTGTCACTATTTCACTGGACGAGTCATCTACAGAAAAAAAAGAGGAAAAAGGCAGTAAAGTAATGTCAATTACTTTGGTGCAGTAGCTTTTGCACAGCTTTCACCTAGCAGAAGGGACAGTATATCACTGATAGCGTGATATAGCACTGATAGCGGTGAACATATTTACGGTGGTTTACACAAAGAGCAGAGGAGTGCTTTCTCACAGACGACAGTCTGAGCGAGGGAGCCGCATGACGGGGCCAGCTGGACTCCCCACCCTCAGGGACCCTCTGTCTCCATGAAAAACATGTTACACTAAGAAAGAAAGATGGGGGGGGGGGGAAGAGGGGAGACAGAGGAAAAAGGGGAGAAGAGAAGAGAGATGATCGGAGGGGGAAAGAGAAGGGGGCGGATACAGAGGAGAAGAGAGTGAACGAGTGAAGGGAGAAACAGAAGAAGAGAGAGAGAGAGAGAGAGTGAGAGAAAGAAGAGAGAGGGAGAAAGACAAAAACTGAAAGAAATAGAATGTCCAAAAATAGAGAGAAATTTAAATGAACTCCCATAAAATGTAAGTTTGCGTGGAATACAATTATACGTATAGGTTTATTGTCAGTGCAGAATTATATGCCCTCATTATGTACGGAAATGTATCGTGTGTTTATGGTACCTCTATTATTCAGGGTGGTTAAGTCGCCATAAAGTAATAAACTTTTATGGATTCAGAATAATTGCAGGCTGTTATCGCCATTATGAAACCCAACAAAAACTCTATAAAATCTAACATGGCTTCATGGAATGAATTGTGAGCTGCGCATTTGAAGGACCATTAATCTGTGCAGAGGAAATGTGCCTCTTCTTTTTTACTGAATCTCAATTTTAGCTAAAGGCACACTTCTAATTGAACACGGTGTATATAGACCACTGAGTTCCCTGTTGTAATGCATTTCCTTTGTGATTCTCGTTAAGAGTAATCTCGAAAGTGTTTCCTCGAAATTTAATTTAAGGACAAAGGACATCACATGAGCACCTGATTCTTGGAACAATACATTAGCAAGGCTACATGAAAATCCGTGGTTGTCTGTTCATTTTAATGCCACAATAATGCTTCTTATTTTTGATTCACCTCACATAATTAAACAGACATCAAATATAGAAAATATGTTTCAATTAAACCAATTACATCGCAAGGTTTGTGCGCAAGTGTTAATGATGATGTACGTAGAACTTCCCTTTTGCATCAATACTCAAGAGGTCGAAAAATATTGCATGCTATTTTCAATCATATCTTGTTGCCTTGGCAACCGAAAGCCTAGCGTAGGAGGAACAGGTTATAATCTTTCAATCATCATAAGAAGAAGCGATGCCACAGTGCACACGCCGCGCGAGCGAATCTTCGGCGAAGCCCGAAGCTGTTGTTAATTGAAGGTTATACTATAATTAAGTGTTCGTATTAATTCCTTTGATGTGGGAATTGGTGGAAACGGTGTTGTTGTGGCAAGGCGTGTTTGTGAAAATCCTGTGTTCAGAAACATGCAAAAGCACGGTCATGTATAATGCAAAAAGAACAACGGGAAGACGTGTGACTATATGCGTGAAAAGCAGAAAGATGAGAGACACAATGTGCTACGAGGACATTTTTATACAGTGTGGGGGAGATTTTTAATTCTGATCTTCCATGGTCTTATGCAGTGCACGCACTGTAACAAATGGTTTCTTAAGCTTTCCGGTGTGCACTTAAGCTGCCGGATGACTATTTGATGTCTGCAGATTGCTCCGTTGACAGCATTAAAGCACAATTATTTGCAAAAAAGCTCACGTGGAATGATGTCAAAATGATAACGTCCATTACGTGTCCATTATTCCAGTAGATTTAAATAACAAAGAAAAGAAACAGAATCCTGCTTCCAGTACACCTCTGTCGCCGTGTAGGCCCAACTACCTTGTATCAAGTGTCAAGTAAAAACCCTCACTTTCAGCCCATTACAACTTAAGCCACCAATTACATTAAATAGATATTTACAGTATACTCGAAATACAAATTTGAAAGTCATGACATGTCAAATTGGCTTACGTACAAATCAAACACTATAGTTAAAAATTTTAAAGATTTAAACTTCTCATTTGTAAAATGAGGACAGCTGATAGGAACATGATGATGCTCATTATTATCAACATGATGAATGACAAAACATAAAACACTGTTGTCCATTTGGATGAGAATGTATTCAGCATGCAACAAATCCAATGTACATCTGTGGTTCCTATCTGTAATACCTAGGCCAGTGAAACAAAACAGCAAGAAAAAAATTACAGCAGCAGACAGATGAACAGCATAGCAAACGTGGAGGATATGATGTCATCTTCTGCTGTTCTCAGCTTTTAAGGCACTGTAAGCACTTTTTTAACTGCCATGTTTTGGAACATTCCTTTTTTTCAGTCTCTTGAGGTAAATGACCTCAGTAAAATTGACCTTCACGTGAGTAAAGACGACAGCAGAGCGAATACATCATGTCCGTAGCATGCAGCCATAACTTCATGTTTCCATGATCATTTGCCTGTGATGAATAACGCTCATATTCCCTCACCGAGAAGTTAAATCATTTCTTAACCCCCCCCCCCCCGGTCTCTTATTGTGTTCTTTTAGCTTAATTTAATTCTTAAGGATAGGAGCATGCTGTCCTTGTTAGCAAAGCTTCCATTTGTTTTATCTGACGTGGCCCTGATGCATCTGTAGTTAAGAAGGGTTACTGGAGAGTGCAGTACCATGTTGACTACATTTTGGAGCAGAATCACAAAGCATGGTCACCATGTTGTTTTAACGTTAAGCCCATTAGCAAGCTAGTAAATTTGGGAGAAGAAACTACACACGTAACCAAATGCAAAGAAGCCGAAGCACCCGTGCATGTAACACAAGCTTGCCATGTTGCCAAGGTAACAACACCTGTATTCTGCTATATTGTTCCTCTTTAATGGGAACTTTTTTTTTTTTTTTTAACTTTGGTGGGAATCTAGTGCGATGCCAGGCACCAGAATTCAGATTTGGGAAAGACAATGGAAAAACACCGGGGCTTCCTGAGTTTGTGCTGAAGTTCCCGGCTACTGTTCCTGGTTCAGAGATCCTGGTTCTCCAGCCTTGAGCAAACATACAGATGTGGTGGCCTGTTTGCCTAGGCCCAGAAGGTCAGGCTGAGAACCAGGCCGCCATTTCTGATTTGCCGCAGCATACAGCATGTTCTGGGAGCTTGCTGAGACACTGTACTCCAGATGGGTTTTGAGGTCATCTGTGCAAGTCCTGCAAACATTTTCCAGGCTCCATTTGTTAAGCTCATGTCTTCTTGTCTGTCATGATAGATAAGCTGTCATACAGTTCCTAAACCTGCGTGATGATCATGATAGTAATTAATTACGATGATAAATAATTAATTTTTCATTCACGTCAGATGCCCTTATCCTGGGTGACCTATAACATTCACATTTTAACACATTAAATAGGAATGAGGGCCGTATGTTTTCTAGAGCAATTAAAGTGAGGTACTTTGATGAAGCGTCCAATGGCAGTGTCCCATCATGTAGGTGAGCCTGCAGCATTCCCTTTCCAAGACAAGTGACGTCACTGGATTCAATGTGCCCATAATGAATCACATTATGAAGACTAGATTTTGATTTGTTCAGCACTTGGAGAGGCAGTTGGTAAATCTCTAACAAATCTTTTAACAAAACAAGACAGCTGTGCGGGCAAAAGCAATTTAATTGTAAACAATTAAAATTAATGTGTTGTGAAATATGGGATTCAAATTTAAAATGTGTCATGAAAGTGGATGGGGCTAACTAAAGTCATCAATGGCTTACTGATTTGAACCAATCATCTCTTTTTCATTGGAAATCTAGGGTTACGATCGATCTCTCAGACATGCACGCTGGTCACAACCATGTATGCACATGTATGCGCATATTCTCGACAGTTTGGGATTGCCATCTGTTTTTCTTGCTGTGGTTTTGTACAGGTGCTTCACAAATCCATGCTAATGTATGATGTGCTAATTTATGTGTTTTTAAATTGTCGCACTGTGTGGTAATAGTGTACCAAAAATACATTGTAAGGAGAAGTTGATTAAATTCTTAATCATTATTAATGATGAGATAGAGAGAGAGAGAGAGAGAGAGAGAGAGAGAAAGAGAGAGAGCACGAATGTATAATAATTTATAATGATGGTTCGCTTTCAGGATAAATACTGGATTGTAGAATCACTAATGGAGCACATCAGTTATAAGTGCTGATAATGCTCGTCATAAAGGTATTGTTTTCATCCCTTATGAAATCAATTTGCAGGAAGGTAAGTCTGAACTCATTGACTCCGTTGGCAGGAAGATTTCTGGAAAGATTTTTGCAAAGCTAATGTCAACAATGCGGTTCAAAACCTTGACACATTCCTCTGTTCGGTCTTCCTCTGAGAGCTGCTGGAGGAGTGATTCATATACTCTTTCCTTTCGTCTCCAATTCACTTCAGTGATGTCCCACACATTTCAGTGGAAACCCATGAATCTGCATAAGTGCCCACACATCTTAATCTGAAACCATACACATCTCATTATAACCCCACACTTCTCAATAACACCCCACAAACCTCATTATAACCCCACAGCTCTCAGTCCTAAACCACACGTCTCAGTGTAACCCATAGATTTTAATAAAATCCCTCTCATATCAATCTTGAACCACATGTACCAAAATTTCAGCCTCTTTAGGCTTATACCTTCTCTCCCCTTTTTACACTCCTGTTTCTCAGTGAGGTTACACCTCTGCTTCCCTTTTAAAACTGCAGCCCTCTGTGGGACTGCACCACTGCCGCAAACTGCATCCCTCTGTGGGACTGCACCACTGCCGCAAACTGCAGCCTCTGTGTGGGACTGCACCACTGCCTCAAACTGCAGCCTCTGTGTGGGACTGCACCACTGCCGCAAACTGCAGCCTCTGTGTGGGACTGCACCACTGCCGCAAACTGCAGCCTCTGTGTGGGACTGCACCACTGCCTCAAACTGCAGCCTCTGTGTGGGACTGCACCACTGCCGCAAACTGCAGCCTCTGTGTGGGACTGCACCACTGCCGCAAACTGCAGCCTCTGTGTGGGACTGCACCACTGCCTCAAACTGCAGCCTCTGTGGGACTGCACCACTGCCGCAAACTGCAGCCCTCTGTGGGACTGCACCACTGCCTCAAACTGCAGCCCTCTGTGGGACTGCACCACTGCCGCAAACTGCAGCCCTCTGTGGGACTGCACCACTGCCTAAAACTGCAGCCTCTGTGTGGGACTGCACCACTGCCGCAAACTGCAGCCTCTGTGTGGGACTGCACCACTGCCTCAAACTGCAGCCCTCTGTGGGACTGCACCACTGCCTCAAACTGCAGCCTCTGTGTGGGACTGCACCACTGCCTCAAACTGCAGCCTCTGTGTGGGACTGCACCACTGCCTCAAACTGCAGCCTCTGTGTGGGACTGCACCACTGCCTAAAACTGCAGCCCTCTGTATGGGACTGCACCACTGCCTAAAACTGCAGCCCTCTGTATGGGACTGCACCACTGCCTAAAACTGCAGCCCTCTGTATGGGACTGCACCACTGCCTCAAACTGCAGCCTCTGTGTGGGACTGCACCACTGCCTCAAACTGCAGCCCTCTGTGGGACTGCACCACTGCCGCAAACTGCACCCCTCTGTGGGACTGCACCACTGCCGCAAACTGCAGCCTCTGTGTGGGACTGCACCACTGCCGCAAACTGCAGCCTCTGTGTGGGACTGCACCACTGCCTCAAACTGCAGCCCTCTGTGGGACTGCACCACTGCCTCAAACTGCACCCCTCTGTGGGACTGCACCACTGCCTCAAACTGCAGCCCCTCCCAGGAGCTTCTACCGTGAGATGGACTCATTCTGTTTTATTTCCCCTGCCATTACAATGGCCTCGTTGTCTTATGATTTGCCCCGTGGGCTTTGTTCGCTTTATTGTCACTCCTTCCGTGCCCTTGTGCACGGAGACGTGAAACGTGCGCTGCAGTCGTGTTACGCATCCTCCATTCTTACTGCTGTGCCTTCTCGGGTTCGAAAGGGCAGGACCAAATCAGGGGAGTGTGAGTCCTCTTTCCCATCCATGTGGGCACGTGCTCACACACACGCACCCACACACACACACACACACACACACACACACACACACACACACAGACACATGGTCACAAGGCTCCACGCATTACCCCCCCCAACCCCCCCCGCCCTCCAACACCCCCCCCAACCCCCCCAATCTCCTGCTCCAGCTCCTCCATCTTCATTTTTATACAGACTCCTCCATTACACCAGCAGAGTCCTCATCATAGTTGTCCCTTCCCTCAGCTAACCATCAGTTTCAGCTTCCAGTTTTCGGCTTGCATCCCGGCTCCATTCATCACCCCCCACCTCACCCCACCCCCCATGCTTGCCACAACTGCCTTCATTCTCGTTACCTTCATCTTTCTCCTCTTCATCAACCGGCTACTCTCCGCCGGTCTGTCACCCCATTTCATTTTCCGCGGTTGCTCCCTGGCCTCGGTCCCATGCATCACCCCCGGCCTCACGGCTTCGCGGTGCCTTCAGTCTCATTACGCTGACGCCATGCCCCATCTCAGCCATCATTCCTCCCATAAGCCCACCCTTCCGCTGCTCCATCCCCCCCATGGCGGCTGGCCATCCCTCATCCGCTCCCTCCCGCGGCGTCCGTCCCGCTCACAGCTGTCCTCTGTGCTGAGAGACCCCGAACCTCCGGGAGGAAACGTACCTCTGCTCCTCCATGCTCCTGCTATACAACCTCCCATCACATCCGGATCACATCCACAACCTCCTCTGGAGAGCGTTAACCTTCACACTCCTGGCTCTCCCTCTCTCTCTTTCCCCGTCTCTCTCTCTCCCAGCTGCGTAAAACCTGCAGGCTGGTGGTCTCCTGTCAGTAAGTTCTGCGTCCTCGCTGTGCCTTTCACAGCGTTGCTAAATTGCTCACACACATTTCCTTAAAACACAATTCAGTTTCCTCAAAACATTTTACACGTCCTTCAGAGCTGTTCTCTCCAAACGGTAAATCATTTGTGATTGCTTTCACACAAAATTCAAATATAAACACTTTTTTTTTCCCCATAAATAAAAAAGACGGATCTCTGCATTTGACACAGAAATCCATCAAGTAAATCTTGTAAAACTAAATGAAAAAAAAAATTCTCTGTGAAAAGCCAGCATTTCCACAACTGTTCATTGTTCATCTGTTCCTCAGAGCCACATATTCATTGCCTAATTGTGCAATCAACCACCTGGCCTGAATCTTACAAAGGGCTCAAGAGGAACCTAAATCCCCAGCAGGGAGATTAGGGGGGGTAGAGGGGTGCATACATACAGTGATCCACTGGGAGAAGGGGAAGAGGTTATAAAATAAGGTTATTTTTAATTCACCCTGCAGTACATTGAATGATTTGGGAGTGGTGAGTATTTTGTTTCCAGAGAGTAATGGAGCTTGATTCCAACATTTCGCCACATGTATTGGTATTGTGTATTGTGGTTGAGGTGGGCACTGATCTGGCCAAAGTCAGGAGACATGGGAAAAACCTTATTGGTCACTGAGCATTGCCATGGTAATATTACCAGGTGTGCTGTTATTTCAAAGAATGGTGTTTCCCACTTCCTTGCCATTGGCCCTTACTATACTGTGTGTCTGTCAGCATTCTTGGATGCCATGTATAATAGATTTGAACCCCTTGAAATGGGAGAGCAGGTAGGTGGGGCTCAAGTTGCCAAACTTTGTTGTAATGTGGGCCACTGAATTTCCTCTGCTCTGCTCTTGTTGGGGAGTGGTGTGCAGCACACCCTCACATGTAGGGGGATTCCCATCATGCTCCCTGTTCCTGCACCCAGCTGAGGAGCTCTGCTCAGCCCCACTGTCCACATGGCCGTGATGCACCGGATGCTGTGAGCGCTATTGATACAGGCTGCCTGCCTGAGGAGAGGACTGCACAGGGTAGCTCCTCCCACACGCTGTTGCAAGAGAAAATATAAAGGTGTGATGGGGATGACAATACGAGGTCTGACAGAAACCGATTGATGGATGCCATATGAAGCTTTGACACTTCTGTTTGATTTGCTCTTGTTTCTTTATTTCCTTCTTTCTTTGGAGCGAACTGCTGTGTGACGGAGTGCCGTCACTACGGTTGAGTATGTTTTTGTGCCGTTGTGAAATTGGTCACAAAGCGGAATTCTGAGTAGTGATTCGAGAAATAAGTGTAAGCACTCGAGAAAGACTACCAGGTGAAATATCATTGGCCTATCGGTCACCTGGAGCACTGGTCCAATCTTTTAAACATGAGACATTGATCCACAGATATTTCAGAAGGGCATCAAGTCCTTCTTAATTAATCTGAGCCAAGTGGAGGTGTCTTGAGGCCAAAAGATCACAGGGTGGCTGTTTCTCAACCAGGAACTCTCACACCGTGGGGAAACCTGTGGCTGCAGGCTCTGGGTAAGGCAGCGGAGCAAACAGAAGTGGAGAAGCAGCGGTCAGTGAGCAGTGAGCCGAGCTCCCTCTCGACACAGCTCCCCTACTCATTCTGCTACTTCTACTCATTCTGACTCAGGACCTGCGATTGGCTGTAACCAAGCAACGCTACGCCACTTTTTTTTTTTCTCAGAACACTTTGCTCCTGTCCTGCTGAGACTTCAAATGCTTTAACCTTAACCAGTCATCTGTGAGGAAAAGGATGTGGGACTGACCGTAAGATTGGGCATGTGATCGCAGGTCTATGGGGATTTCATCTTATTGTATGTGTTGTGGTAGTGTATCTGTGAAGACAATATGACTATGAGGACTAACAAAGATCCTAGTGAGCCACATTTTAGTATGTCTTTTTTCAGTTAGTTTATAATCAGTTTGTTCTTTTTCCTTTTTGCAGCGTTTCACATGATGTGTGTCTGTGTGTTGGATGGGAGGCCCAGGTAAAATTCCTTACTGACCATCCATTAATCACAATTTCTGTGGTATGGATGTAATTTGGCTGTAACTTTGCTGAGTGCCACTGGGACTTTCTGCGTTACAGGTACAGTGTCTGTTTTATAATGATGTCCTCACAACCCTCCTCAGCTTTCTGTCCAGAAGTGATTTTCGCCTGAGGAACACATTTTCCTGGGGGATTCATCTGTATGCCTCTGGCATATTCACAGATGCCCAGTCCAGCATCACCTTTCCCTCTGTGGCCTTGTTCTGGATCAGACGCAGAATGTAAACATCAAGAACAGACCCCAAGGTGAATAACAACACCACCAGCAACAAGGCAATGCCAGTGTCACACAAGTCTGATATCACTTCAATTCACTGCTGGTCACCTCTTATACTTTGAGTAAGAAAGCACCAATGTTCTATGTCTGCTTGTATTTCTGTCCTTGTACATCTTAAAATGGTAATACAGCAGCTCCTTGCCCACTGTGGGAATTATTTCCTTAAAACTCCTGCCATTGGCAAAGCAGTGGTTTACAATGCTAATGGTCAATGAGAAGTAAGAGGATTAGGGGATTTGTGCTATCAAAGCCTCACTACACTATATGTTCATTCGCTAAACATACAACAGATAAAAAACATTAAAAATACTAATAATATATGCACCAAATATGAGGAAATAAGTGTTAAATGTGACCAGAAACACTTTAGGTTGTCACATGTTCATGTGGCCGAAGGTGTCAAAATCTGGAAAAGGCCCTCAGTTGCTGCTGTAATTGAGTGTGTGTGCATGCACCCTTCACATTGGCCTGGCATCCTAGGAGTCCATCTGATGGCGTGCACACGAGACGTCGACTGAGTTTTACGAGAGTTACATTCCAATGCAGAAGCATCAAAAAGCATCTATGGTTAACAATTTACTGTAGATTGTATTACATTTCACTTTTTAAAGGAACGTTTCTCACATTCAATCTTGAAACAGCGGATGTGTCAGTCCCAGTGATTTTTTAATGAAAGTCAACAGAAAATGTGGTCTGACAACTTTTAGGCTGGATTTCAAGACACAAACTAATCAAGATCACTTTGATATTTTCACAGTTTAATGCAGTCAAAAGTTAAAAAAAAAAAAAAAAAAAAAAAACACAACTAACAGGCCATATCATTCATTGTGGTCTTCTTTGACAGACATACAGATTTACAGTGACCAAGTAATGTTTTATTCTTTTAAGAGTAGCATAACGTTTTTCACACCTAATGTTACATCCTACAGATTTTTTAGTGCTGAGTGTGCTTGTAAACAAAGGGAAAGGCCTGTGCAGGTGAGAAACAGTGTTTCACAAACATATAGTGATAAACACAAGTCAAAAATGGGCTTTATCTACTGATGAGTGCCTTGGATGAAAGCACTGGTTCATTTATTCGTTTACCATGTAAATTTGCTGAAACTGAAATATGATTAACCTGGCTGCTGCACTACTGCTACTCTTTTCCGTGTAGTTAAAATGTCTAAACCATAAAAATAAGCATAAATAAACTGTCTGAATGAACACTGTTAGCATTCTGACATGATTCCCAGATGCTGCTGCCTGTGCCGTTTCCATGGTTTCCTACAGAGTTTGAAGTTTTGATTTTTTTTTGTTTCTCTCACTCCTTCCCGAGCCTCAGCACTAGAATGATGGTGGTGAGGTGCGTCCCAAAAGCGTTCCCTGGCAATACCTTTCCCCTCAGCTCTCAGGTATGCACTTATATGACGTTGTCTGAGGCATGAACCCGTGGGCTTGCACTTGACTTGCTCACTCGGATTGGGACTCAGTCTCACCCTTGCCACGGCCTCTCTTTAAGGATGTGATCCTGGCTTCCTTCTGCCCTGTGAGGCACACCACTGAGGATGTGAGCCAATGAGGTGCTTGCAACTTCGTTTACAATTTTAACTGTCATCTTACATGCTGCAGGTGCGCTAAACCACCAAAAACTGTATACAAATGGAGGACCAGGGATTCAAGGAATATGCGGATAAAACCACCGCCATTGGGAAGAGATTACTTTCGAGGTAGTGACACCCCCCTGCCCCCCGAAAGCCACTGTGATAACTCATCTGCTTTACGTGGGGAATCCGTGGGGAAGCAGTAAAAGGTCTAGCCCAGGCTAACAGCAGAAGAATGGATGGGATAGGACTCAAAGTGGCTTTAATCACTCAGATCCCTACCAGCCAGAGGGGAGGAATGGCAAAAAGGAGGCCTATTAATGTGTTAATGCCACAGATAAGATTAATCCGCGATAGCACTTTAAGCACAAAGACGGCGAGCGAGGGGCATTCTCGCTGACGGAACAGACTGCAAGGGGGGGGGGGGGGGCAGGGTCGGGAGGTGTTCACATACGAAGGGAGGCGTCGCGATTTGGAGGCTGTCTGGAGAGAGTCTGATAAAGAGTGCAACCAGCGAGAGACTCATTTCATGCTGTGCATTAAAAAAAAAGAAAAAAGTCATTAGACTTATAAATGATTACAAAGGGCTAGTTTGAGAAGCAAATAGTTTGTTCTTTTACTGATATTAGGAGCGTAAAAAACTCACACACCCCTCTTTCATCACCCTCCGCAGGTTCTTTGGATTAGCGGCGCGATTCCCATTTGCGGAGTTCATTAGCCGGGTCAGGCGGACCTCTGTTAATTGGCAGACGGAGACACAGTGAAGCGGGATACCTGAGCTGACTAATTGCCCATGGTCATGTCAAGGTGGGAGCAAAGGAAGGAAGGAGCTGAATTAAAGAGAAAGCTAATAAGTCTCCTTCGTACTGTTCCATTTCCCTTAATGAGCCTGAAACCCGGGCCAGGCCAGTGAGAAACGGCACAGATAATGGCGCTCATCTATGGGGGTTTAGCTCCTTTTGGTTTAAACAAATGCCTCCATTTGATGGTTTAGCCACAGCTGACATTCTTTGATGTTCGGAAAATAAAAGTCTGGCTCTGAGACTATTTTTTTTTCCCAAAACACCTCATTTACCATTAATCATATCATTTATTTATTTATTTTATATTCAGATTTATTCATTAATCATTGGATCTACCTCAGCGACGGAGAAGAAAGTGGGGAAGAGGACACTGGTACGTTTTAGCTCCAGCGACACACATTATCGGTAAGACTGTGAAAGAAGGGAGTAGTGTTGAGTGACAGGAGCCTAATAAATGAGGAAGCGGGAGAGCGGGTAATAGCTTGAATGTACAGTATGCGTGACCTGTGGGTCATGATGTTCACATCCACCCTCCCGCCCCACTCGAAGGGCGTGGGAGGGAGGGTTCTTCTGATAGGCTTGTGGGAGTGCTGCCATGGAGGTCGCAGGACACAAGGGCTCAGCGTAGCAGAGAGGGCAAGCATCGAGACAGGAGTTTATCTTCAGATCGACGCCATATGAACATCTGTACTGTTCGTTGAAGGCGTTGAGTCATAGGATGTGCTATAGCTGAACTGCCAGGAATGCCACAGGACAGACAGAGAGGAGCCAGGACAAGGATATAGATAATGGCATCCCCTAAAATAAACTAGGACTTCTCCGAAACTCTGGAAGTGTCTCTTCCTCCTCACCGTGACATACTGCCATCAATTCTACTACTAGTACTACTACAGCTACTACTGCAGTTACTGCTACTTGTACTAGAACCACTTGTTACTAATACTATAAAAAATATTAAAAACATTTTTTTCTTTTTATACAGCCTTTCTGAAAACCTACTGTTGCTGAATATAAAACTATATACAGTAAGAACAGAATAAGAAATATAGTGGTTTATTTCACAATATCGTTCCAGATGACCTAGGATCTTGGGAGAGTGCTCAACACCATCACCTTCACCAAGAGTGCTGTGATGCTGACCAATTCCTGCCAGGTCTCTGTGTCCACCGTCTGAAAACCATTGTTTATGACCACGCACTCTCCCCAGCACTGGAGGGGGCCTGTCCCTCCACCCCCTCACCATTCCAGTATTCCAGGTTGTGCCGTATGTTTGTGCATACTTGTACTCTGTATGCAGTCTGAGATAAGGGACCAGTGGCCTCCTGCCCAATCAATAAATTATAACAAACAGCAATAGTGTGAAGAAAGCACTGACCCAGGTATTCCACCTGCCCCATCACATCAGATCTCGATCTCTCTCTCTCTCACACACACACACACACACACAGACAGATACATGCACAATTAGACACATACACACACATGCTCCTGTTGCTCGAATGTGAGTGGACGTGAGTGTGGTAATCTAATGAGGTGAAGATGCCGGAGAAAAGGCATCACACCTAGCAGAGCAGCACTGTAGCATTTACTGAGCTGGCACTGGAGAAAGCAGCTCTAAAATGTGTGTCTAGACTGGGCTGAACATCCTGCAAAACTCTCTCCCAAACATATGTTTTATTATTTTACTAACTTTTTATGAATGAATATTACCTTCCTTGCAATATGAAGGATTTCTTTCCCAGGGCAGTGGTACTCGCAAGTGCTCAGAGAACTGAATCTATAAATCAGGAAGTTGCAGGTTTGGATCCAGGCATGTGGCACAGCAATCTTACCCTGTATGCCAGTTCCCCTGAATGTGATGCATCTTGGCCATAAATGTAGCTCTGTACATTGTAACTTCGATCTGTTATGCCCAAACTGAGGACAATTCCTCAGATGTGAAACCACGGCAACGTGTTTGAGTATTTCAGTAGCACTAACTTTATCACTTTATCAGTACACATGCCTGACAGAAGGCAAACACTGCAATAATAGGAAATACTTGGCCAGGCCAAGGTCGTTGGTATTTAAAGAAGTGGATTCATGCTATGGGCAGGCTGTGTCTGCACAGGCAGTTTCTCCGCCCGGCCTTTGCATTGGCTGTCTCACGTGTCGGGCTGAGCATGGCTGGCTCCACAGATTGTTCCTGGAATGTTGAGTAATACCTTCAGGATGTGTTGGGGGAAACACCTCTCCTGTTCACTTCCTCTCACTCCAGGATTTTAAGAGCCAGCTTTTCCATAACATGAGCCTGACCCTAATCCTTCACCTTTAGCAGGAAATCAATAGCATGGGGGCCCCAGCAGAATTACTCGGATGTCACAGAACAGCGTGTAGAAACACAGCAGGATCCAGTGTTGTGTTGTGTTCTGCTCTCTCTCTCTCTCTCTCTCTCTCTCTCTCTCTCAAATTCAAATTCAAATTAGCTTTATTGGCATGACAAAAACTCCATTTGTATTGCCAAAGCATTTATACATACATTAAAACAAACAAACAACAAATACAGAAGTGTGTGTGTGTGTGTGTGTGTGGTGTGTGTGTGTGTGAGTGTGTGTGTGTGTGTGGTGTGTGTGAGTGTGAGTGTGAGTGTGAGTGTGAGTGTGAGTGTGAGTGTGAGTGTGAGTGTGTAGTGTGAGTGTGTGTATATTTATTTCTTGAGGTGTTTTACCGATGGAGTGACTCTCTTTCTCTGTGGCAGGCATCCACATACCTAGCTGCGACTCTGGCACTATCTTGTTCCTCGCCTAGTAAAATTCTTAGGATCTTACTGTCCTCAAACTTTTCAAAGTCTGGGTAGATTTTTTTGAATTCAGGAAAGAATTTCTTCCGGATATCTTTGAATTTGCAGCATTCACTCAAGAAGTGGAGCTCTGTTTCTATCATGCCCTGGCTGCAATGGGTACATAGTCTCTCTTCTGTGGGCAGCCAGGTTTGCCTGTGTCTGCCTCTTTCAATAGCCAGGTTATGGTTGCTTAGTCTGTACCTGGTCAAGGTTTTCCTTTGTTTTGTATTAGACACTGTGGACAGGTAGTCTGCTACAGTGTATTCTCTGTTTAGGGCCAAATAGCATTGAAGTTTACTTTGACTTTTTGTTGTTTCAATCCAATATGTCAGATAGTTTTCTTTTTGTGTTTTTATAATTTGGTTAGGCCGAATTGTTTGTGCGAGGGTGGCATAGTCCTGAGGCTGATTGTTAGTTGTATTAGTCTGGTTATTCTTGTTTGTCGTATTAGTTTGTGTGAGCCTCAAGACTAGCTGGCAGAGGGGACTTATTTTTGTGCTTCTCTCTCTCTCTCTCTCTCTCTCTCTCTCTCCCCAAGTACACACAGACTCGCACAAGCACACAAGTCTGCATAAACAATCACTAGCACACACACAGACACAATAATGCATACATATACGCACACATGCATGTACACAGACGGACGTAAGCGCATATACATTCACACGTGTTTGTGTGTGTGCAGGGACTATGCATCCATGCCATTTACACAGGCAGGCATGCCTGACAATGAAACGGAGCCCTTTTCCAGCCAAAGAAAGATTGGTGCGATTCTTATCATGTTCCCTCTGTCCCTTTGGATCTTACATTGTATGTCCAACCTCTCCTCTCAGGTCAGGGATGGATTCCAGCCAGCCCCACCTGCCTGTGACACCACAATCCTGCTATCACGGCCCAAACGTCAATATTGGACTTCATTTCTCCAGCTAGAAGATAACGTCAATATCTGATGTTTGGAGCTGCGTCTTGTGTCAATATTCTTAGCTCAGCTGCACCAGGCCACTAGTAGATGCAGATATTTTCAGTCATTTTAATTAATAGCATCTTACTATAAAATATTGCATTTGATTATTTGATCGAGCGTCATTGCACAGTTTGCTTAATTACCTCAAAAATTATTAAATAAATGTAAAGAAATGAAAAAAGAAAAGCAGATGTGAATTAGTGACTACTGTTGTGGCACAAAAGCTGTGATGGAAAAAATCAGAAGAGGAGCGTTTGAACGGAGGCCTTTCTGATGAGCCTCTGAGAGAATCGGAGACTCACAGAGCCTGTGCTCTGAAATGCCGAACGCAAGCTCTCGCACGCCTGAGCCCACTCCCCTAAATTGTGCTGAAGGTTTGAAGTTTCCCCTGTTGGAGCCCCATCGCGCGTCTTGACTAATGGAGAGACTTCTTAGTGCATCACTTCCTCCCGCATTATTGTGGAGGCAGAAGGAACAGCATAAAATAAGAGCTGCCACACTGTGATCTATTTATATTCAGAGGCTGGAGAAAGAGAGAGAAAGGGAGAGAGAGAGAGAGCGCGAGTAGGGAAAGTAAGCAGAGAGAGAGAGGGAGTGAAATAAAGACAGAAAAGTGAGGGAAAGAGATGGGGAAGAATGAGAGAGAGAGAGAGAGGGAGATAGAAAGATTTAGAAACAAAGGGAGATGAGGAATGAGAAAGTGACAGATTGAATGAGGAAGAGGAGAGAGAGAGAGAGAGAGAGAGAGTGTGCGAGCGAGAGAGAGAGAGACTCGCACTCCTGCTGCTTTTGAACACTGCGCCGTTCGCAGCGCTCTCTCGGTAAGTAACGAGCGACGCGCATCTGCCTTCAGCTTTTACGGGCGGGCGCCGGGTGCGCGACGCCGCGGTTGCCAGGAGGCGTAAGGCTTGATTTATCGCTCTTATTTACTTGCAAACTCAGCAGGCCAATAAAACTCAGCAGCCGTCCGGGCAAATGGAGGATTTCGCTGCTCAGGCCAGAATGAGGGGAGCGCTGGCCTGTTTCAGCTGCTGTTACACAGTGTTAAATAACTCGCAAACTTCTAAAAAAAAAAAAGTGCCCCGGAGGTCAATGTCAGAGCTCTCTCCTTTCAGCTGTGCAAAACTCATTTGCTGTAATGCGCACGCTATTTTTCATCCTTCTCGACAAAAATAATAATCATTTCTAAGCAAGGGCTGTGCTTCATTTAGACCTCTTCACTTTCTGTATCAAAAATGCACACCTGAGACTACCATCATCTCATTTTTATTTATCTTCTTTTCTGTAAAAATAAAATGTCAATATTTAATAAGCTTCCTATTTACTGAACAGCAATGAACATTTTGACCAACATGTTAACAGCATTAGATCAATTACGATCCCTTCCAGGCTTTTTAACCGAAAGGCTGCAGCTGGAGGAGAATCAGATATTAAACCTAAACTGCAGTGTATGTACTGAACTCTTTTCCTTACTCGGTCATTGTTCCAGCTCCAGCGTCCATTATCCAAGTTTGCAAAAGATGGCTTTGAGTTATGCTTTCTGTCAGAGGGAGGTTCGCTCTGCTTGCTCCAAATTTCATATTTTATGAGACAATTTCATAAAGTCTCTGCAATGCTCTGGGTTTGAGTTTCACAACCAGGTTGGGTTGTGCAGAACAAATGACTTTGTCTCCATTGTGCAAGCAAGCAGAAACGCAATCTGTAATTTTGCAGCTATACAAGTATTTTACCAAACGGAAGAGAGGCCCACAATCGGTTGAGACAAATATATGCCTTCACGTTATAAATTTAATATGCATGCATTTCCCCTCAGCTAGTGAACTATGCCTTCTTTCATTTGTTTTAGAATACAGTTATTTTATTCAAATCCAAGAATTTTTTTTCACAGAGCACTAAAATGTCACCAATTTGATGGATACAGTGAGCACTTTACCAACAGATCTAGAACTTCTCTTCTGGAAAAAGTTCAAAAAGAAACAATGGCTAATGGGAAGCAGAAACACCATCAATCAGAAGACTCTGAGCTTCTGTAAACCATGAGAACAACGACGCACGTGGACCAGGAAGTCCTCGAGGATAAGAATGAGGTTTTTCCAAGGCCCACACATCCACATCTCTCCTTGATCAGGAGTCAGAAGGTTGATCTACACATTTCCCACCCGAGAGGTAACCAGGATGCAGCCTGCTTTATCAGGTTGGAGAAAAATCACATTGTTTCAGGGTGTTTTTTTCTCCTCTTTTTTTTAACGAGCAGCTCCAGCCAATACTTCAGTGAATGAAACAGGACAATGGAGACACTGATTCTGCCTCCCGAGAGCGATTAACGATCTCCGCTTCGATTGGTTGCACACACAGCCAATACTCACCTCCTCTGCCTGACGGTTATCCAAAGGGTCGTATCGGCACCTCCTGTCACAGCTAATCTAATTCCCCCGCTCTCATTACAGTCATGGGCAAGGGTGAGCGAATGTTCAATTAACTTAAAGAATCCCAGCAAACTTCAAATCTAAACAAAGTTCAGGCACAAAGGAAGACGCCGGGAGCGTACATCACTTGGTGTTACCTTTCAGTCAGAGATCCGTAAATCCCCACGGAGCAGAGAATGGCCAGGGTAGGTGTGTCTAAATTAAGTGCATCTCTCAGACATTGTTTTGAAAAGATCAGTGCTAAAGCTAGAAAATGCAATTAAGCTTTTAAAGCAGCCTGGCACCATTTGAAAACAAAAAAAAAAGAAATGTTGAAGCGTTGACACCGCACAATCATGTAGGCCAAAAACAAAAACCAAAAAAAAGGCTTGATGATGCTTTGTCTCCCTCGTCTTGGCGTTGCTGGGAGCACATTTTTCCCCTCAGTTTTGCAAAGTGAAAAGAAATGACAAAACAGTCACACGACAGCCAGAATGAAAGTAAAGGCATTCCATATTTGCCCTACAGCAAAACAGCTATCCTTAGAAGGATGGTTATTATGAAAGTACTAATGCAAAGGGGAATTCCATCAAAGTCAATGCATGACCTTAAGGTAGGAAAGGTGAATGGGGGTGGGGGGGGGGGGTATTTTGCACCTCCTGTTGGGGTAATTACATTTCAGTTGGTTAGACGTCTGGAAGCAGCTCAGAAAGACCAATATTGTGCTTGTCTTAACATGCTGTACTGTCTGTGTCTTACAGCAAAGGTAATATACACTCCTGTTATATCTGTATGTTTCCCACACACCTTTGCAGCAAGCTCAGACAAAGGCGGTGGTAACCAAGGAAACGCTTGACAGAGTTGCAACAATCGCATTGTCCCTCTCTCCTGCTACACGGACCGGGGAAATCTTATACCAAAATAAATCATGTTACCGCCACTTTCCTCGGCCAACTGTACTCTCGCTGTTTGTGAAAACATGAATACCTATTTATGGAGTCAGTATAAAAGGAGGAGGACCCATATTTATTCATTATTGTGTTGTTGATGCCTTTATCTAGCAGAGGCCACGGACTGCATTCCATATGTTGCCCACTAATACAGACGGATAATTTTCTGCAATTCTGTGGATAAGTTCATTGTTCACAAGTTGAACAGCAGGGGCCATTCACGTTTTGAGCAGAGCCCAGTTCTCTGATAAGGCCTGCACTCTGCTGCCCAAAGCCACAGTTTTCACTAGAAATGAGTCCAGCGCCATTTTATGTTGCCTTAATAAAACACGTATGCTTGTTAAACAGAATTCCCCCAATAAAGTCATGACTGCAGTTATATTTTGGCAGCATGGACAATGACTATGTCTGTGAGAGAAGCCTTTCTCCAGCAGGCCTAATGGGGTTTGATGGTCTTACATTACATTTTTTATTTGCCTGCATTCGCCTTTATCATGAGCAAATTACACATCTTACATTTGTACATATCATCTACTTATAAAAATAGCTACAAATGCAATTCAGGTTTAGCATCTCACTCAAGGGTGGAACAGCAGTGTACCACCAGGGCTTTGAACCTGCAACCTACTGGACCTTGCACATCCAGCTCAAGGTTTCTTTTCCATTGTCTGTGGGATAATCCACCTGTAACTGCAAAACTGTACCACACCTGCAGCTCCACACTGAATAGACTCCCCTGCTGGCCTACTGTTGTCACGATACGATACTGTGCATCAGCTTGCAATCTCCCGAGGATGTCCTAGCAGGCTTCAAAGACATGCCACAGTATCTAAAAAAGTCAGCAATATATTGATCCATCCTTTTTGACTTTCACTTCCTCAGCACAGTGGACACCAACAGACAGGCAGTATTCAGGCACCGCCTGGCAATGTTATGGCGACAGGAGTTCTCCAAGGTTCTCCTTACACAAACAAGTGTCTTTTTACATAGACGTAGATGAATGGCTCTCTTTCATTTGTTTTGAAAGAGACAAAAGCATGAATGGCATATTTCAGACTGCAGGCTATTTGCAGCTTTGCTCCCAGATGGTTTTCATATGCACTGCTCCAAAATTCAGATCCTGGATATCAGAATTCTGCAGAGAAAAGCGTCGGCTTCTTCACGGTATGAAGTTGGTGGCGCGCTCACGCAAGTTTTGGAAAAAGGCTCTTCTGAAGCTAATGAAGTGAACTTTAATCTTATTCAGATATTTAGGAGAACAGCAAAGACTCAAGAGAGACCACTGAGGCAGCTGGGAGACCCTCTCTGTTTTTAGTTCAGAACTGTAGAAAGTCATTTTTTTAATGGATACAAACATGTTTTTCAGTGTTGTAATTAAGTGCATTCCGATTTTTAAGGATGCATTTTAAGAGAAACTGTCCACACGAATGGAATGTCTTTTTGTGTTTTTGTATTCTTTATATTGTTTAGTCACAATCTGCTTTGATGTGTGAATGGGAAATCAGCCGTGAGTGGAGTGTAGTCTATATCTGAATATGACTTAGGGAATAGTCCCACAGATTACTACCAAAAACTGCAATATCACCTGTTAATGTATAGAGTGAAATAATGGCAACAGCGACAAGAATATGGAAAACAAACAAAAGAAAAACACGATGACGAACCTTCTAGCCGTATACATCACAATACAGAAACAAGGTAAAGGCAGAAATTTGGGTACAGGAGTCTGGGGATCCCTGACCCGGTGTGGTGGGGGGGGGGGGGGGGGGGGGGGGGGGGCGGCGGGCTGATCGGTATTCCTCACTGGTTGAGTAATCCTCACCCAAGGCCAGGTGCGGAATGTCAATTCAAATTCCTTGGAAATTATAATAAAGCATTGAAGCAGTCGATAACCTGACAGCCACTTTAGATTTAGTGCAGGTGTGCGCAGAGTCCCAGAGACTGGACGATGACATGGCCCGCATGTGGCGGGGGGGGGATGGGGGGGGGGGGGGGGGTGCGTAACACCAGGTGCGTTTCAGTTTAAAAGCAGATCGATACGGATCGGAGCAGAGTGCAGGCTCCATCTTCAGAGTCATATTTCACTCGCAGTGCCAGTTTTACTTACAACCTTCCCATTGATTTTCCATCATAACTGATCATCATTGTATGGAATGAAATTATTCACACCCCCCCCCCCCCCCCACCCCCATCCTGTCTGAGTTTGTTTTAATCAGCACTGAGTCAGACATCACCGCTGTACTTACTAAACTAAAAACTAAAAATCAATTTTCTTAATATTTTCATCTACCAAAGTGAATTTATTTAAACACTGCAGTTATTGTACTTAATATGACATTAGTTTCTTCGATTTTATAATCTCAGAATGAAACACGGAGAGTACACAGCAAACAATTCCGATTTGTTGTGCGTTAGTAGCAGAGTGATGAAGTCATTTTGCACAAGTCTTTCAGATCGAAACTTATGAACTCATGAGGCTTGTCTTAGCTGTTTGGAGGGTTACTCAAAGTGCAGGTCTTTTCCAGACAAAGTGTAACACTACTTTTAAATTCATTTTTGAAAGTTTAGACTAAACCAAACCCAAAAAGAGGGATTGGGGGTGTAGAGCACTTTGTCACTAACTCTGAGTAAAAAAGTATGCCAGCCGTAGATTCATTCCAATTGTTAAACATCACCATAACATTGGTGGCCTCTGTAATTACCAACAAAAAAAAACAAATCACTAACTGGGGATTCCAAAGAATTCACCTTTGGCTGATATCCGCATTTCAGATGGGCACTAAATGAACAAACTGAATCACTTACAGGACAGACTGAGAACACTGATCAGACTGAATGTAGTTTCTCTTCAGAATTTATGAATTGTGTAAACCAGACTTATTACATGCGTCTGGAGTGAAGTCACATCTAGTAGTTGCCAAGGACTTGCCATTATAACAGGTCTTGCTTACCAAGATAACAACTCATAATGCAGAACTGTGTTTCTCTGACAGAGACCTCTGTGATATTAGTGTTGCAGTATGCAATGCGGCATGCTTAGTCTGGAAGATTATTATGAGGTAAACGGAGCACAAAGAGCCCAGTAACATTCTAATGCCAAGACCATTACAAGAGCATGACATTCGGTACATCTTGGCTCATCAGTTTTCTGAGAAGTTGTGCTTTGATACAGCCACACAGCTGTTTAGGAAGCATTTGCCAGCTCATTACTGGCTTCCTATCTCTCCATGTCAGGAAATACAAAAGAATTTTTCTTTTTTTTTTGGTTTTGATCGGATATGTTTTTATTTTTTCTTCAGTGGCAACACTGTTAAATATTAATACATACAGACACAGGCATGCGCGGGAGGGGGGCGTTCTCAGCAGACGGCCTTTGAAGGGTACACCACCCCCCCCCCCCCAACCCTCCGTTCCGCGGACGGCGCGCACAGCGGACGGCGAGTGAGGCGGGCGTCATGCGGCCAACCATGCATCATTCCGCTGAGTCAGCCGGTGGAGAGCGGCCAGGCTCACGAGAGCAGGCCTTATCTCCGCACGGCATGCGGACGGCCCCTGTAACCACCCCCCCAGCCCCATACACCCCCCCCAACACCCGCCTCCCCACCACCTCCCCCAGAGTGGCTTGGCTCCTTCCATCCCCTCGTTTCCACCACAAAGAATTCTGCTGCATCATAAACTGGCTCAGTGGAACGACTCAGAGCTTTGATGGCAGGCTCAGTTTTTTGCATTACTCATAATCCTCCTTACAGCACCGCCGTCTCCAGATCAGGTGCATCAATATGGCAAAGGCTCCCTTTTCTTTTCTTTCCTATCCCCCTTATTTAAAGCTTTTCCGTTGTTGGTGCTGTTGACACATGTCTAACTAGCTAGCTATTTTCGTTTTATGGAAGAGAAACACAAATGTTACTGATTGGTCCCGTAACTCATGCTCCCCATACATCACCTGGAAGACAATCCAGGAAGTACTCAGGGGGACATATTTCTATGTAGTCCTGGACATTTCGCTTCCAGGTCATCTTTCTTCAGCTTGCCAGTGAACTGCATGGGCACTCTGTCCTCACGGACAGCATGGAGGTGGTGTCTGGCAGGACCTCAAGGGGCCTGAGGTTGCAGCGTGGAGTTTGAAAGTTACAGAAATGAAAGAACATAGAAGTATCGACGGTAATTGCATTTGGCATTTTGTATCTGGCCAGTAAATGAGACTTCTTCAATCTTTTAACTGGTTGGAGAATAAAATCAAATCATGTGGATTGTATTGAAAAAAAAAGGACTATATAGACTTTAAAGCAAGAATAGGCAATGCATGCGGCAGCCAAATCTGATCCAAACCATGAGGGGATTCAGCACAGTGGTGAGTGACTGCCTGCATTATGCGGCTAGCTGATTATGGAAATGTCTGTACCGTTAACCTTGCTTGTGCACTACATCATCCATCAACGCAAATGTAGCCACAGCCTCATTAATCATGAAAAGCTGCAATAATGGAGTGTTTGGATAACTGCTTTAAAATGATTACACTGAGGAAGGAAGCTACTTCAGGGAGCAAAACAGCCTACATAAGAGACAGAGGAGACAAAAGTAACAATAAAAATGGCTTGAGTAAATGTTCACCTTTCTGCAAACTGACATTCTAAATAAAAGAACATGGACACGGATTAATGTCTGGATTCAATAAATATTGTCTCACAATTAAATACGTTTGAGTTTTTTTATTTCACAGATGTCAGCAAGTTCAGTGCTCTCCAAGATCAAGTAAAAAATAATTGTGTCAGTACTGAAAAGTGATAATGATTCCATTTATGTGTTGCTCAAAGCTAAGGGCAAAGGTCGATTGAATGCTAGCCAAACTTTGTAATCGTTGGAAAAAAAGGAGTATTATAACTGCTTTTACTTTCTTTTACACTTTCTCCGTCATCTTCCTGAGCTTTTATTTTCCCCCCCACAGAGTAAAGCATGACTCACTGACAGTCCAGAAAAATCGCACCAGTGAAATGATATGTTATTAACTTCAGTCCTAAAGGGTCATCTGAAAGGCTCTGAGGGCTAATTTTGATTTAGGGACACTCTGTCTGTTCGGGCACAGTGCCTTCTCTGGTCTGTTAAAAGAGATTAACGAGCAAATGATGACAAGCTGTTACATGAGGAGAAGACCTAGCATGAAGCAAGTCTATGCACTGGCGACACAACAAATAGAAACGCCTTATCTCTCTCGACAGACTTTTCCTTTTTTTTGGGGGGGGGGGGGGGGCTGGGAGGGGGCGTCATGTGGGGCACGGTGTCTCTGTCAGACATAATCCATCATCTGGAATATGCTTCGAGAAGATGAATTCCTAAAGCTGACAGATCCGAGATAAGGCCATTTCCTATTTTTTCGAATAGTAACTCTGGCAGATCGGTATCTCCCCCCCCTTCTCACCGTTTGGAACTGCACATCCTTGTTCACCCTGGGGAATGGAGACACTCTGTAGCGTTGGCGTACAGTTGCTGATCGCTCTAAGATGGACTTGCTCTATTTTTATCAGATAGTCCTTCATCCCGGATCACTACAGTGTGTGATCTTTTTTTCCCCCACCTAAAATCATGTAACCCCCCGTTCCCACTAAAAGGAAAAAAAAAAAAATCCTGTTCCTTGTCAACAGGAAGTCATGGCGGGGAAGCGTTTATCACCTTGAAGGTTTCAGGGCTATTTTAGATAAGGGGAAATGGAGGGCATGTGCTGTGATAATTGTGGAGATTTAAATGTGACTGGGCTGGTCCAAGCAGCGACACACGCTTCCCGGTTACCTGAAAGGACCCTGTAACCTGGGAAGGAGCAAACTCCATCACATTCTAGACTGAAACTTAAATGCACACTGGTCTGGAAAAGTGCCTGGCCCAGATTTATTATGGCCTGTAATGGTTTTCCTGTTTGCCATTAGCCCCACACTGCCTTTGTTTGAAAATAAAGGTTAAGATGACAGGCGCACATAAACACATCAACACAAAGACAGGCTCACTCTACATCAAGCCAGCAATTTATTTACGTCATAACTGCAGTGATTTATTCACATCATAACTGTGAGTAGGTTAGCGCTGCTCGGCTTGTACTGTGTGCAGTGTAAGTGCTGTGCTGATGCAGAACAATGCCCTGCACACTGTTATATTGCATGCCGTTATGGTTGGGTATACTTCTGTGTCCATCTATAAAGTTTGGGCTACAGTTAGGGGATGCAATTTTTGATAAACCACAGATTTATATTCCCGAAGAAGCCAGTTGTTACATGCTGTTATTAAATATTTGTTGTTATTACACAGTAATTACATTGTGGCTACAATGTAATTGCAAAGGTACAATAGCATGACGTGCAAAGCGTTACTATGAATGCAGCTCTATACCAATAAATGCACTGCATTGTGTGTTGTGTATTGTGTATTCATTAGCTTAGAAGACTCCATTACCCACCAGAACCCCTGCTACTTTCTGTCTCAATCCCAATTTTTACCCACTATGCCAGACTGCTGCCACAGTTAGTGTATTGCCCTGTAAATATTTAATTAGACAATAAGATTTAGTGTGAGAGAAAAATAGATTTTTTGCTCATGTTTAGGCTGATCCAGAAATGTAAAAAAGAAAAAATGAAAAGGAAAAAAAAAAAAAAAAACCACAATCTAATCAAAACAATCCCATGATTTGGCTGGCATTACTTTCCAAATCCACACATGGTCTGAACGGTGGAATCCCACATCAAAGATAGATATTTAATTAAACAAGACAAAATCAATTCCTCTCACATCCCAAATAATAAATACATAGATTCTTAATAAGCAATGCATTACACATTAATCACTACACCACAACAGAGAACCCATGATTAGAGAGTTTAAATTACTTCAGCTTTCATAAAGACTCAAAGGTGAATTGTAAACACAATTACTCTTAATTGCAAAAAATATACATTACTGTGCTAGCGGCTTCACTTTCATTACACATATGAATCATTCATTTAACATCTAAAAACAACTCAAAATTAAACTTCTGAAAGCAACAATAAATGCTAATTAAGCTTACTATCTCAAATTAATCTTGAATCTGTAAATCTAAAGGGGAATGAATTTGTCATAATGAATCTAGGACAACATACTCTAACAGAATCAAATTGCTTTTGCTGGCAAAGTCAAACTAAAACTCGTAAAGATAGTCCTTTGGAGTACACAGTAGTTTTTTTTCATGCTGTGTTTTAAATGTTCAAAACATTCGCTTGTTTTTTATTCATTATTTTTTGCCTTTATCTCCATAGCTGACACAGCAGAAGTAGGGGTTTGCATATGAAATGTTAAATATGACTGCAGTTTTCTACATGGTGGCAGCTGTGAGGCTTTTCATCTTTTTTGAACTTTTACTCTAACCATTTAACCTTTATTTGCATGTTTATATTAATTGCATTATCTTAACAAAATCTGAATCTTTTGCTTTTCTTTTGGCCACACAAAGGTTTAACTCAACATGACATATCTATCGCCGGTTACAAAACCCACTTCTGAAGGCTCTGGAAAACTAGTTCTGCAGACCATATTTTATTTTGTTGGAGCCTGGGGATCACTTTATTGAGAATGATGTGGTTTGCATGTTTTTTGGCAGTCTTCAGCATTGAAATGTTGCAGTTGCTCGTACCCATCTTGGACTACCAGTGTTTCGAATCTCTAAGTTTCTAATAATCTAATCTCTTAATACAGTCCCCACTCAAACACAATTACCCATGATGCTTCATTTGTTTCCATCCTCTGGATTTTTTCTGCCCTGACCACCTCCAGAAACAAAAAGACAAGCCAACTTGTTGAATTCATTGTGATTTCATACTGCAATCTGCTCACATCTGTCATGATGGGGCATGTGCCCATGTGTCATTTATTTTTGTCTTATGTATATATACTGTACATATTTCAAACTGAGGGAATAGTGGCATGATGGGAAAATAACTGTGCAAAATCCCCTTGTTGTGACTGCTGGATCAGTTCTGTGCGTAAATTATTTGTTTTATAATGGGTAGGGAAGAGACGAGGCAGAGAACTCACCTTTTCCAATGGGAAAGAGTCCTGAACCTGTTTTTCCCACAGGATTGCCAAATTTAAAGGTATAGGTAGAGCTCACCCGTTTGACCATTTCTATGTGTTGTTATTACTTGTGATTTCATGATTAAAAAAAACAAAAACAATGGCCACATAATTTTGGCTCCCAATTCCTAATCAGCGCAGCGGTCATGGTACTCGCCATGAGAGTCAGCTGACTCCATACCCAGGTTCAGCCTGAGTCACGTCACTGTCACGATGTCACCGTGACCAGGAGCCCGCAAAGGCAGGACGGGGGGGGGGTATGTTGGCAGGGGTTGCTCTTCTCACTGCTCTCAAGCATGCTGTGGTTCGTCAGGCACCCGAGTGCCACTTGGATGACATCAGCAAAGTAATGGCCATCCTCCAATGATTGCCCACCCCACTGTATTGTGCTGTGTGACTTACAGTGCAAAAATGAACCAGTTGGATAATCACCAGAGGACTGCATTCATCTCACCTATTCACTCCTGTGTGAGGGCGTAGGCTGTCGTCATGGTGAAACTAACAGTAGACTATCAGTGATTACAAAACAGGGTTGCATAAAAGAAAAGAAAGAGAAAAGAAAATTAAACTAGCACATTTTAAGACAATAAGCTTAGCATACTAAACTCAATACTGGAGATGAATTATAGAGATTAAGTTAGATCATGACTGTTGATATATAGCATTTTAATAATAACCTGCATAAGGTGTGTCAGAGGATGATAACTACAAGCCCTGAGAAATGTTAACTATTCTGTTGCACAGTCAAATTACCTAACAGGTGAATGAAACTACCTGATAAATCCAGTGAGAATTCTGACACTTGGGTCTGTGGTGTTCTCTCTCTGAGTGCAATCCAGGCAAAACAGCCACTGCCTGCCGCACGCCATGAAGATCTGTCTGAACCTCGTCCTGCGAGCAGCCAGTCTCAGCTCTACATGAGCTGGCCCAGGTGCTTGGCACTCCCTGGGTCTCTGGAATGTCAGCTATGGAGCAGCTGGTGCCAAAATTTCAGCTTCAATGTCAGTCTGTTGGCATGGTGACACAAAGATAATTTGTTGCAACTTGTCGGCCAATGCAAACACACTATTACAGCATATTTACCATCATCATCATCACGTATGCATGTGCAAAATACCCACAGCAGTGTTCATCTTTTCTATTCTACTTTCACATATGAATTTATTTCAGGCTTCACAGTGATACCACACTGTGATCACCCTGCCTCAGTGAGAAAAAAGGCATGTCACAGAAAGAGATTCTCTCTTTTTTTTGTATTTCTCAGTGGAACAAAGATGGCTCAAAGGCCCCGTTCACAGCACAGACACGGGCTGGGTGAGCAAAGACAGCCCAAAGTCAACGAAGAAGCTCTCAGCACGGTCCTGAACAGGAGGATGAGGCAGGGAAGATCAGAGAGACCGACAGAAACACCTCACTCTTACCCCTGACCGGCCTGGTCTATATAATGAACCACAGGACCATGTTCAGAACGTAGATTCTCCTGTATCTTTCCACAAACAGCTTGATGAAATTCCTGGATCAATAGGACCCTGGAATAATCAGGCCTGCGGAGGAGAGGCCAGATTTCTCTCCGTGTTTTAAATGACCACAGCGAGTTGGTCCAAAACGTTGAATCGCCCCAGTTAATCTCAGCGATACAGAGCTGTGGATCAATGTGTTTGTGTTCTCACAGAGTGCCCCACGCATATCAATTAATTGCACCCGTAAACCCCCTCATATGCTGCCGCTTTCACTGCGGGGGAACTATCGAGTGAACATCGGCCAGGAACGTCGAAAACATCGTGATGTCAGTGAAGATCAGCTCAGAAGGGGCGGCTTCCTGCCAAAAGCGGAGTCAAACGCCTTCGCAAAAGTGCAGGCCACAGCACCGGCATCATATAAATCACTCACTCAAAGCCCATCGGCTGCCTTGATTTGTCTTCTTGATGCGTGTGCTCAATTCAACTTGTCTAAGAAATATATCCACTATCTGAGGCTTGAAATGTACTTAAATGCTGGCTTGCAGCCGAGGAGGAAGCAGTTTGTCCACTGCTGAGCAAACGGAGCCGAGCTGCTCCTCAAGATACCAGCAGTGTCTCATCTTCCCTTTCAGCAGGGACATGTATTTGTACATATGAATCTATATATAGAGACAGCAAGATCTGCAGCTGTGAGCAACACACAGACGCAGGCTCTGAAGGAAGCTGTTCATTAGATGGTCTGGCAGGGATCTGGCGTTTGAGGAGGGCCCATTAATGCTGCCATAGTGTTTCTGTGGGGTCAAAAGGTTGGCTCTGGGACAGATCCTCTAATGATGGGTGAAATACTAAACACCTTTAATTATTGCTAGTCAGAGGAGAAGCTATGGGTGTGTAAAAGCCTTGTAAAAAAATCCATCTAATGCTCAAATGGTCACCATCACACACACACATCAGTCTTGCCAGAGATCTGAAGTCGCAGAGGGACCCATCCTAGCCAATCAGCCGCAGTACGGAGAGGGGTGTAGAGACATGGGGGAAGGAAAAAATTGCACTGATAATATTCATTTAATGGCATGGAAATTATTTGCATTCATGTGTGCTTGTCATAATAATAATATATTTAGACATTTACTTATGTTTACATTACATTCACATTTATAACTTTGTATTGTTTATGAGCCATTTTAAATATTTCACATCATATCCAGAGTACAAATATTGTCTCATGTACTTTTTTAGCCTTCAAGTCTTGCAGGCCTGGTGCAAATAATCTCTCAACGGTAGAAGGGCGTGGAACAAAAACTGTTGTTTTTCGAAAAGGTAATTCAGACAATTATAGCTTAAAATAACCCACTTCTGATCATTAGCATTTTGTCTGGGATGACGCTGGTCTATGGCAGGCATGTACCACACTCACGCGCATGTGTGTCTCCTCAGGCAGACTGTTATCAAAGGCCTCCTCTATTCAGCTGCAGATGTTTCAAATGCAAATAGCTCTGATGGGCACAAAAGGGGTGAGGGAACACTTAGCGTGATTAATCACTGATTCACACACTCAATGGGCAAACCGTTTAAGTCATTTCAATTCCATAAATCATAAATGCGGCGGAAAGGAAGGGTACGGAACGAGCACCTTGCCGCGAAGCTTGCCACAAGCTGCCGACAAATTTCGGCGTGATAAATCGAGTCTGTGGCAATGCCGGGTCACGTTTAGCGCAACGTTGAAGCAGCGTTCTCAAAGAGCGCTCTCCAACTCTTGTCTTATAGGTTATTCATCTTTAATACTGGCACTACGTACAGTACAGACAGCAATGGGAAATTGATACTGAGATATTTGCTGCCAAACACAGGTTCTTCTGGGACACTGGCCGGATATGGCCTCTTTTGCTGGCATTCCATACTCAATGCAATACATCTGACCTCATTATGTTCATCTCATTTCAATGAATGTAGGAATAATGTGTATTAAGGGTCAATATTTCACAAATTCCTCCCTCGCGTTGCAGCTAAAGCTTGTTCTGCAACTGCATGTCTAACTTATATAAAAAAGTCATCTTCCATTCATAAATATGAAAATCAGAAGTAGACAAGCAGGGGTGACGGTGCAGGCAAGCGGATATCTGTTGCGTGCACAATGAAAGACCCTGCAAACTGAAAGATGGGAAGAGAGATCAAATGGGCAAGCAGGCAAACAGAGCAACAGCCAATCAATGCAGAGTGTGAACCAGTGGTGTTTCCATCGTGCAAAAAAACAACCATGGGCCACCATGGGTTCCATTTACTGCAGATATCTTGCGTCTGTGCTGTGGGGTTTGGATGAGGTGAGTAATAAACACAGCATTATATTTTACACTGAACAGGCCTGGGAGGTGTGGCCTATCAAAATACCCCTGGAATAGGGAGGAGGTTTCAGGTAGCCAGCATTTAAATGCTTTCCTCTAAATTCAGTCAAATGGAATCAAATCATTGTAAGGGAAAGCAGGAAGGGAAATAATGTTATGTAATGTAATGTAATGTAATGTAATGTAATGTAATGTAATGGGTGAAACTCAAATAAATGGGAGGAGCTGGGCCACCATTTTGACAGAACCTTCTGGAAAGGTGTTTTACCTTGTTTTGTTTTGTTTTTTTTCCCCCCATCTGAACAGATCCAGTGTGGAAAAATCTGTGGTATAAAAGTAAGGCAGAGAGAGAGAGAGAGAGAGAGAGAGAGAGAGAGCTGAGTGACACATGGAGAAGCTGAGAGGTGTTCTCGCTGCTAATAAACGGGTCTCTGACAGTCAGGCTGCAGAGCAGACGAATAGACGAGTAGAAGAGAAAGTCAGAGTTCTGGCAAACTTCGGGGGTGCGGGTGGGGTGGGGACCGGGGGGGCGGAGCAGCGGGATGCAAGCATTCCTCATCGACAGGAGCGCTTGCTGTCAGTGGAGCAGATGCTTCTGGTCCCTCCAGCTGTTTGACACATTCCTCACCCTGCAGCGAAGCCCCCACCGCTGGCACACTCGCACCTGGGGTCGAGTTCGGGGGGGTATCATGTGCAGGGAGGAAGCAGGGGTGGTTGGGTCAGAGTTTAAAAAGAAACTTGCACATGTCACAGCAGAGACCAGCAGGTCCAAAACAACATCACCCAGAGCTGCCTCGTCTCCCAGATGCACAATCCCGGAGCAGCTAAGTCCTGGAGTGTGTGCCAGTCTCAGTGATTTCGTATCTTAATGCTCATGTTAAATAATCACATCTTAAATAATTTAACACCATTATGTGAGTGCAAGCGTAATTAATGTGAGACAGTCATACTCATGCACAGTGGGTTTGTGTTAAAAGTGGCAGAGCCACCTTCTGTGCCAAAGAATACACAGTGTCCCTGTTCTTTTGGGGGACATAGTGCACCTGCGCTTACGGGGACACAGTGCGCCTGCGCTTATGGGGACACAGTGCGCCTGCGCTCACAGGGACACAGTGCGCCTGCGCTCACGGGGACACAGGGTGCCTGCGCTCACGGGGACACAGGGTGCCTGCGCTCACAGGGACACAGGGTGCCTGCGCTCACAGGGACACAGTGCGCCTGCGCTCACAGGGACACAGTGCGCCTGCGCTCACGGGGACACAGGGTGCCTGCGCTCACGGGGACACAGGGTGCCTGCGCTCACGGGGACACAGGGTGCCTGCGCTCACGGGGACACAGGGTGCCTGCGCTCACAGGGTGCCTGCGCTTACGGGGACACAGGGTGCCTGCACTCAAGATCACCCAGCTGTGCTGGCTCAGGACGAAGGCTGAGGCGTAGACCACCAGCTGGACAGAGATGTAAGCTGGGCCCAGATGTGAGCGCTGTGTGCTATATGAGCCGTGTCCAAATCAGTCATGTTCAGAACATACTGCAAGGCCTCCACGCCCCTCCACTGGCATCTGGAATGCCAGGTATGTGCAGCCTCCCTTTGATTCCATAACACAAAAATAATAAATCTCTCCTTAAACGTAAGATGGATGGAGTGCCGAGGATCTGTCCAGATCTTGTTTTATTTATTTATTTTTCGTAATTTTCCTAAACTTTTTTCATCTTTGTGTGGGTTGAAGGACTAGCTCTTACAACTCATAAATGAATGGTGATGATCAACCAAGCAAACAGTACACTGCAAGTCATATATGGTCACTGAAGTTACACATTACGTCTTTAAATAGGTCTAATTATGCAGTATATTGTCTGTGAGTATGGTTGTGTATGTGCATGAAGTGCCTCTAGTGACCCGAAAAGATTGATCCTTGCGGGATGAAGTCAATGTTTTTTTTTTTTAATTGTATTGTAATCTTTCCATTTCTTGTTATAACCACACTGCCTACATTTCACATTTTGATTTGGTAGATTTTAAAAAAAGGAAGACTTTATTATTATTTTTTTTTTTTCATTTCAGTGATCATTGATCTGGCCATTTTTAACATCCACTTCTGTTGCAGTTTGAATCTGTAATGCGGATCTCTTTCCAAATCAGCCACAGATTTAAAGTAGCGCGGATCAGCAGCGCGTAAATGTGATACTGTTTGTCGCCTCCTTGTCGATACCTCTGCTTTGCTTAATTTCCTGTCGAGTAGGATCTGTGTATATGTCCCTGATATTATTTGCGGTACTCTGTGCTTTGAACTTGCCTTTAATCTTTTAGAGAAATGAGTGGTGACACATTTGCACACACATTGTCTCATCTATATTTAACAGCTCATTTCTCTTTCTGTGGCTTCACAGTGTGAGGTGTGTCTCTAATCCCATATGTTTCTGTTCTCGGAGCAGCGGGTGTCCCCCTCGCCCACTCTGAGCACACTTTCACCCCCCCTCCACCTCCCACGGCCACGCACCGAGGTTCCACCGAAAGTCATTAAATTTGCGCTTTTCCCTTTTATTCAAATCTGAATAATTAAAAGCGCCTCTGTCAATCACAGCCTCGCATTCACACCTCCACAGCATCCAGGTACTGAAAGCAGAGTATTCCCTGAAGATTCCCCAGGCATTGCGCCCAGATTACGCTTTAATCCTGTAATCCCTGAAGAGGTTTAAAAGTACAGTAAAGTCTTAAAAACTGTAAACTGTTGCTGAACCATCACAGCAAAAGATTAATAGTCAGACAACATGTAATTTTGAATTAAATGCTCTCATACAGTATAACATATTAAATAAACTCCAAACATCCTGTCCCTGTCCCAGTTTGACCTGTTTTATTTGTGATGTCTTTGTGTGCGTGAATGCGTATGGCACATGTGTGTTTGCACACCTGCATACATTTGTGTGTGTGTATTGGGGTGTGTGTGAGTGTGTGAGTGTGAGTGAGCATGTGTGAGTGAGCGTGTGTGTGAGACAGAGACAGAGACACAGAGACAGAGAGAGAGAGAGACAGAGAGAGAGAGAGAGAGAGACAGAGAGAGAGAGACAGAGAGAGAGAGACAGAGACAGAGAGAGAGAAAGAGAAAGAGAGAGAGAGAGACAGAGAGAAAGAGAGAGAGAGAGACAGAGAGACAGAGAGACAGAGAGAGACAGAGAGAGAGAGAGACAGAGAGAGAGAGAGAGAGAGAGAGAGAGAGAGAGAGAGAGAGAGAGAGAGAGAGAGAGAGAGAGAGAGAGAGAGTGAGTGAGTGAGTGAGTGAGTATCCTGGCCATTGGCAGAAAGCTCTGGCTCCAACCATGTTAATAACAGGTGGCAGGAGGTAACCAGACTGTCTTACAGCACAGCAATCAAATGGTACAGTGCTCTTCTATCCTCATTCTCATTTTCACACAATCATTTTGTAATGTAACCTGACAAACGCAAAAGGAGGAAATGACTGCAAACCACCATTAAATTAGTGAGAAACAAGCAAGTCTTAGATTGGTTATTCAGAATTTTACTATAATAGTTCATTTAAAAATTACAGTTATTATTCCATAAACTAGTCAGAGTGTTTTTACATTATGTTAATTTTCATGTTGACATTATTGCTGTTAGATATAATAAGTATAAGCAGATACTTTACATCCATGTCAGGACTTGGCTCATTATCTACAGAAGTCAGTGATTTACAGTTTGTTTATTCTAAACCATATTTCAGTACGTCTGCTTTCACTGTAACAAGCGTTGCTTTCCTATTGATCTCTGCTGGAGAGGACTCTGCTTGACTTGACAGCAAGTGTCTGCAATTAGAATGCATGTCCAAATGTAAGTCCTCATTACTGGCGATTGCCAGTGTATTGTATAAAGTATTCATAAAGTCTAAAGCAGTTCATAAAGTCTAAAGCAGTATTTTATGTGCCTCGGGTGCAATATGGGAACACTAAAATCCAATATTGTGCATTACTCTTGGCCGTAGTGTGGTGTAGCAGTAAGGAGCCGGGCTCATAACTCGAACAGTTTTGCTGGTTAAGTTCCCAGGATGAACACTACTGTAGTTCCCTTGAGCGAGGTGCTTGCTTCAGTGAACATTTGGTTGTGTAATTGGATGATGTGTATGTAGCTCTGGATAAGAGTCTCTGCTAAAACTAACAGAACACACTCTTCATCAGCCATGTAACACTTCCAATAAGGTGTTTTCAATGCCCCGGAGAGACAGAGACAGTAGTGAAAATAGGTGCATGAAGACGACCAATGAGCTCTCAGAAGCAGTGCATTATGGGACATTAAACCTCCTGGGAGGGCGCTGTGCCATTCTGAGTCATGAGGAACGAAGAGAAGAAGGACAGCCAACATGCCAAATGCATCGCCTGGGAGGACAAAAACATGAACAGTACAGTGTGCCTCTGAATATCACTCACAGGCTTCTCCAGACAGACACCAGAGAATCAAAGAATCTGCCATTCTGCTTTGATTTTACTGTAACTGCTATTCCATCTGTGAGTGAACCTCATAAAACTTACACTACTGCCAACCGGATTTACCTGATCTACCTGGTCGTACTCAGCCTGGGACTGAAAAAAGCAGGAGCTGAGGGAGATTTGTCTTGTCTCTCTACTTTGTGTTTCTTCACCGTGGGAAATAAAAAGGACTAGTCAAGTTCAGAATTCTGGTATTAGACTAGCCCATTAAGTATTCTAGTTTAGGGGTGGTTTATTTACTATTTTAAAGTTACATTTACCTTTTACAACACCCGAAGCTGCATGAAAGGCTGTAAGTACAGGACAGAACTGATCATGTCTGAACATCCTTCACACCTTCACACACTGGTGCTGTGATAGCTAGTGATAAAAGATAAAAAAACAAAATTATTAATGACATACATACTTCAATGAATTGACAAGTGCAATCCATGTGTACAAAGCTGGTTTTCAAGAAATTGTTCTAAGGATGTGAGCAATTTGCATCACCTAAAATAACCCTGTTGGCCACTGTTAACAGTGGTTTTTCCTAAGTAGCAACAGAGTCACAGTTCGATGTGTGTGCATGGCTCTTTGCACCTCTTTCTAAAGCTGTCCCTCTTCCGCCAGTCTTTTACTCTCATAGGGCTGGGCTGACTTATGTTATTATAACCTCACTCTACTTCTGTCTGACTGTAGCTCCTCTTACAACATACGGCTAAGTCTCATACGATGTCCAGTACTTCTGAAAGTGGCTTGGAAATGGGGAATATTGTGCTGGAATTCGCTCTGGATAAGAGCGTCTGCTAAATGCATGTTATGTAACGTAACCTAATGAATATGCATCATGGACAGAACATTAATGATGTCAATCGGGTACATACTGACATATGAACCCATACCCCCCACCCCCCACCCTTTCCTCATTCTCTCACTCCATTATCTCTTCCTTCACAGCATCAGGCTTCTCCCAGGTGGACAGTCTTGCATACAAATAGAACATGATTTTGATGCAGATTGCTTGAAAACCTCTTGATTAAAAGTTTACTAATTAATTCATTTATTTGTTGGATTTTGACCCCACATTGGTGTGCCAAACGGAATTGTGTGGGGAGAGGTGCACCCCACTTTCAGGCCCCACCCTACACCCCACTCTTGAACCCATCCTCCTCCCCAATATTGGCTCCCTACACCCCACTCTCGGTCGCCGCCCTACCTCCAACTCTCAGACCGCTACACCCCCTTCTCAGTACCCTGCCAAACCATCTCTTTCCCTTGTTCTCTTGCTTCCATGGTTACTTTTTGTATGTCTTTCATTTTTCAGTCTGTCTTTACATCATATATAAAGGAGGAAAAAAGACGTTCCTTGTTGCATTGACACTGCAGATGACCTTGTTGCTTGGGGGCTTTGTGGATGGGTCTGTCGTATCCCGTCACAATCCTTTTCGCGCTTTCTGCTTGTATCTTCCCCGAACGCTGAGAATGAATTCACAAAGCCAGATACATTTCCCTACGAGGGTATTTGGTCATTTTGAAACTGCAATGATTTGCAGATATAGTAGTCAGTTTGGAAGAGTATTTCTGTTTCAAGCACCAGATCACATCTGGGGGTTGCGCTGTGTGAGTTTTTAGTGCTAAAAGCTGGTCTGTGCCTAACAGAAAAAAATTTACCTTCAATTCAGCTTGGCTAATTTCAGAGACAAAGGACACAGGAAATGTCATATCCACATAGAAAGAGGGCAAAGGAGAAGTACATTCCCACTACATATGGACACATACCTTTCTAGCTCGTGTACTAAAATTGAGACATATCTGACCCCAGGTTGAGACGAAACATACATTAGATTAGATTTTCTTGCAATATGGGTTGTGTAGATGTGGGATGCATGTGTGTCTGTAAGATGTCCATTACTCATAGCTACGTTTCCCATTCAAAATTGATTTATAGATCCAGCACCTGACGCCAAGTTTGAGAGTGGATAGGTCGCCCTGCCACCAGTGCTGTGTGTGTACTGATAGAGTACCAGCTGTTTTACAGCTACCCCTTCCTTCAATCAAAATTACTCACCATTCAGTGTGATTGTAATCATACAGTCTGCCACAGTGGGCAAAACACAAGAATGGCATATTGATTGAGAAGTGGTGTTTATCTAAACTTGAAAAAATATATACTTTTTATGAGATATAGAAAAATATTGATACATTGTCCTCTCAATGGATCACGTGAGATGTGAGCAAGGTACTTCACTGGAAAATTTTGGACAACCCCAGACAACAAGCACAAGGACAACATGCTGATTGCTTCTTTGCAGTTCCACAATGAACCACTCCACCAGCCACCTGCCCTGACCAATTCAGGGCAGACAATAGAACACCGCTCCATCCTGGCCCCGGTCTGAGAGGCCCATCAGGCAATAATCGGCTTCGGGCGCCTCATCAGGCCGCAAGCCCAGAGCAATCAATAACTCCTCCCGCAACACTTCACCATTTGAGATGTCCCACTGTTTAGCACTTTCGAGAACAGTTGGCAAACATCAGGAAAAATGAGATTTAAATCTAAAAGACAAAAAAAGAAATCCCTACTGGCAGCTTTTCAAGCAGGAAAAGTAATCAATTGCAGAGAGAAACTCTGCCACATTCAGGTTAATGTACAACCACTCGTAAGTTTTGATCTCTTCTTTTGAGACTCGCACAGCATTTAGGGGGTTTTGTTTGTTCCAATGAGTGATTTTTTTTGATAAATTCAAAAAAAAAAATGCTTAATGTTAAGGAGGGTGGAAAAGTTTGATTGAATACCTTTGTAAATGGAGTATTAATGAAGTGTGCTATGGAGCAGTCTCTGTTCTCCCTTCAGTGAATATTGCAATCTCCAGTGATACGTCTCTTTCCTTTATGCATTTCTCTAACACTCACAGAGAGTTTTTATAAAGTTATTTTGTGTTGCAGACTTATGAAATTCAGAGCTCTTTAATCTGTGATCAACAGAGTTGCAAACACTTGCTTTCTGGCTTCACTTAAAAGTAACCAGCTCCAATAAGGGTGAAAGCGTGGGCTTGGTGCTTTGTTTCGGCTCATTACCCTCTTTGCAATGCGAGCATTTCGCAGACATTGCAGATCACTTTAAAATGTTGCCGTAGTTGTTTTTTTCCTAACCTGTTTGCTTTGTTGTGTTGTGATTAGACTGAACTGCTCTCAGGAAATAGCTAATCTTCAGGTAAATTATGAGAAGCCTATCAGAGTGGTAAGCACTGGTAATTAAACTTAAATGCAGAAGTACATTGCAATTCAAGTGAGATTTATGCTGTTATGATCCATACAGGTGGGAGGATAAGACACAAATCATGTCCCGAATGAAAATAGAAAGAAATGACACTAAGTCCTTCATGCCATCTAACAGCAGTGTGCTTTGTGCTGAACTTTGAGCAGCATATGCAAGCAAATCCTATGTTTTCTTTATTGTTTTCTATATTTATGTTTTTATTAATCTTTGTGAGTTCGATGATTGCTACAGTTGACAAGAAATGTGTCTAAAATGGAGCAATGCAATACATAAAGAAATGACTCAATATTATGGACAACGTATTTTCCACCTATTCCCGCCCTCTCTGACCCCGCGCGGTCGCCTATTCCCGCCCTCTCTGATCCTGTACAGTCACTGATTTGCATTGCTCACCAAAGCTGCGGTTGTCCGACCTCCCCTAACCACGACATGTCTGAGGACCAAAAGGACCGCGTCTGGCTCAGCCTCCAGCTGTGCCACAAACTGGGACGGCTCAACATGCACCAACAAACAGCACATCTATAGCTAACACTGCCAACCAGAACAACTCTGAATAAGACATCTGGCTAATCAGAAGACTGATAAACACCATGTCTGGCTAACGCTGCCAATTACTGATGAGCACCGGTTTGCTCCCATGCCCATGCAGTGGCTTGGATGCCCAGAATGCACTGGGGCATTCCATGAACCCAGGTATTGGCAGCATCCAAGCAGAGAGCAGGAGGCGCGCTGAGACACTAGATGTGGGGGTGGGGGTGGGGGATTGTACAGGGGAGTTTTGGCACTGCAGAGGACAGAGAAAGAAGACAAATCTCATCCATGATGCTGTTTTTAATGAACACAACCCAACCAAGTCTTAACATGCCTTCCACTCCAACTTTCCCTGGGGTTAAAAAACAAAAAGAGGTTCACATTCCAACAGAGTCAGCTGTGTCTTCTACATCACATCCGCAGTTAGCATTTAGCATGTCTCCTTCAGCTTGACAGCCCACGCTGGAGGTCCGTTCTGTTGGAACAGGCTGTTTGGCCCTGTCTGCTCTGTTAGGTTCAGAGCCCACCAGCATCTTTGGCTACTGTTCTGCAAGCAGCCATCACAGCTCCCATTAAAGAGTTTTGGGAGCTTTGTAAAACACAGAGCTTTGCACAATAGAATGGGACCCAGACCCAACTTTTTGTGAGGGGCGTCCATGGTCCTCCCAGGAACCTGAGGGAGTGTCTTTATCTCACCGGATCCAGGTGTGTCACATCAACATATCCAGCAGGTAAACATAAGTTACCCAGTTATGAGAGCAGTCGCCAATCTAATGTTAAGGGCAGGGATTAGGGATTATGGGCAACATGCATCAGACCTTGCCCATAATGCAGAGGAGAAAAATGACCAGCCCTCTCTCAACCTTCTTCCCTTCAAAGCTGGGTTACTGAAAGTGAAACGTCCTACCACCCTCACAAGCACACACGCACGCACGCACACACGCACACACACACACGTGCGCACAAACACGAACTCCCACGTATATAAATCCGGTAAATTCCCCTCCTCTGCGGTGCCACATTCCACACCCAATTCAAATATTATCTCTGGCTCTCCGGCATGAGCTCCTCTGGGATCCTTTCTGTCCTCACTCTTCCTATCTCCCTCCCTCAGACACAGTTTTTTTTGGAAGGGAGCGTGTGTTGGGGGGGGGTAGGCGGGCGGGTTCTCTGTCCTGAGGAGTGTAATACCTGCAGAGTAGAGAGACGCTCATATTGGATGTGCCATCCTGCATTGTTATCCAGGCTTTGGGAGATTACATGCACGGCGCCTAATTAACCAGGCCCTGCAGATGACAGAGCCAAGAGCGGCGTGCCTTTCTGAAGCTTTGTCCCCAGAATTGAGTTGGATACCTCTCCCGGTGTCCCTGCCTTTGTCTCCTCTCCCAGATCCCACCGCAGCTCTCAGGTTTGTACTCTCCAAACATTCTGGACGTATGAAATAAAATTCCTCCCGGCCTGTTGGCTGCGTTTGCCAGTGCGCCTCGCCACCCAGGACAGATGAGACTTAAATGGTTTCGTACTGTGCCCTGTTTGAGTGTCTTTTTTTAAACACGCTTCACACTTTTTAGAGGACACGCTGTCATGCACTTCTCTCCCATGGCCACTCTGCGAGGAGGCAGAACTTGAGGCGAAAAAGCTTTGCCCAGACACATTGAGTATGAACAGTTTGCCCTTCACTTTGAGGTTCACTGATGCCTTAGACTGCTCCGATTATGAATTCAGAATTTTGATGCATGTTTATAATCAAATGCTTACACTGAAGCGATAACAAAGTGCACCCATTTTCTTGTCTTTATAAATAACCAATGACTACTTGCTCTGAGGACACTGGTTCTCCCTGATCAATATTTGATATAATTATAATTTAACAGATTACATTATTAATTGTTTGGACGCCATACAAATCCAAATTCTCTCTGGCATACCTGGACAGGGGTTTAATTTTATTTATTTAATTCTAAAACAGATCAAGGGCAGGCATGTCTGTGACAGGGAATGACTGGTAGATTCCATGAATAGTCCCATCTAGAGGTGAAATGAAGGTACTGTCACTACACTGGGGGAGCTCCTCATTTGTTTTATGAATGGGTGAATGAGTGTGTGGATAAGTGAGGAATTCAAGGACTGATACATCTACTTTTCTGGCAGATGCTGAAACTATCCAGATGTATGTCCAGGACAAATGTGAACAGAAGTTATGTGCAATGTACCACTCCTGCTACCATCAACAGCCAGCCTAAAATCATTGTTTTTTTTTTCTTCCCTTGGGCAATAATTCAATCAAGGTTCATCCAGATCTGTCTGTATGCCTTTGAGTTACCCATATCATAGGCAGGGAGGGAAGATCACATAAACTCCAGATGGTGGTGGAGCTTATTACATGAAAAACAAACAGGTGTCTGAAGATTCAGTCTTCTGAGGAGAGCAGGCAAAATCGCAGTAACATGTTTAAATGTTAAAAGCACAAATCATGCTTTGATGCACTGCAGCCAAACAACTAAAATGCAATGCTGCACTCTAATCTCCTTCAAGCATTCGCCATTGTACTGAAGTCCGTTTCTAAAAAATGTAAACTGCCTTCTTCAATACAAGAATCCTTTGCTAGGAGCCACGTGATTGTGGCCATTGCCCTGTGCCATTTCTCCTGGTAAAGCACACAGCCTCCAATGAGGACCTTGTTTCCTTGCTGCAGAGCCACGGGCTGCAGCTTTCCTGAGAGGCCTGATCTCTCACACACCACCAGCTCATGGGAGTTTACTTTATTCACTCTAATTGGTTTGGGAAAGCGACAGAACGGGGAAGATTGAAAGAAAAAAAAAATCAAACTGGGCTTCAGAACAGAGCAGGGCATCTAGCTGGAAGCATGTGTTTGCATTTTCGTTGTTTTTATTCCCCCAATTTGGTGCTATTGGCTTATAGCAATCACAAAAAAGAATCAGTCAAGATTTGGGTGGTGAAGGTGTGAGGGGAGGGATTACATCGTATAAAATTTATAGACATATTTAAAGCATAGATTTACAAAAGGATAATCATTGGTACATCATGTAAAACAAAAAAAAACACATTCCTTTTCACACTGAAAAGAAATTCTGGATTCCACATAGAAATGAACCTCACCAGAAATCACTGCATTATGTGTGAAAATTATGTATGTCAAGTGCTTTCAGACACACTGCATCATATTACAATGAGCCAGAAGTATTTCTAATAAAACAAATGCAATGACTACTTTAATAGGTACTTTAAATGCATAGTAAAAAACAGGTTAAATATCTCTCACACTTCAGTGGAGTGTAATATTTTTATAAGCTGCCATTTGAACATACGCGAGGGGGGTGCCAAAGTCCAACATGCTGCTTTGATGTTTCGGAGGGAAAGGGGGGTGTGTCACATGACACAGACCGTGATGCTTCAGTGGCCTGGTCCCTGCAGCGGCGGCTTTGTGGCAGATTTATGGCTAGCTGGGGGGAAAGTCACTCACATGTGAAGGCGTGGACTGTGTAATGAATGAATGTGTGTGAACCTGGGCCTGAGAGGCAGGCTAAATGCAGGACCCTGCAGAGATGAACAGAGGAGACGCAGACAGACTGTCAATTTCCCTCCCAGACCAGCAGCCTACCTGGATGGCATGCTAACGTAGAAAATGGCCAAGACGTGAACCTGGTCCTGGAGGGCCGCAGTGTCTGCGGGGCTGCTCCACCCGGCCCTGGAGGGCTGTAGTGGTCGCAAGGCTACTCTACCCTGGTCCTGGAGGGCAGCAGTGTCTTCAGGGCTACTCCACACTGGTTCTGGTGTGCTGCAGTTGTCTGCTGGGCTACTCAGGTGTCTCTGGAGTGCTGCAGTTCCACTTTTCTCCCCCCAAACTCCAGTCCAGTCAGGCACTTAATCACCACATTCAGCCAATCATCATCTCCACTGAACCAGTTTAACCTCGCAGACACGACAGGGACTCCTCAGCAGTAATGTGCTGCAGGCCATAAAAATTACAGTTGGCACTGGAATGGAAGATTACAACACGTACAGTATTGTTTCAAATATCTTGAATTGGGAGAGGCACACATCAAAGCACAGCACATCGACTTTGTTATACCTGGTATTTGAGATATCAGTTCTTGACTGACTCTCCTTGCCACTCTGTCTCTCTCTCTCCCTCTCTCCTCCCTTCTTTCTCTCTCCAGTCGATTCTTGGAAGAGTGTATTCTCCCTCTCGCTCATGGCGATACCCATTTTGGCACGGCACACCTCAGTGAGAAAGACAGATGCCCTGTAATTCACTAAGCCAGCAGGGTTCAGGCCCCCCGCAGTACGAGTTCACACTCGCGCTCAAAGAATTGCCTCCACTACCCTCATACCCCCGCCTCCCGGGCCACCCGCCCACAAACACTCCACCCCCTCACTCCCCCACCCCCCTGTATAAATAATACATTAACTGTATTATTTCTTTGCAGTAAATGCTGCTTATCTGTACTCATTTAGAGTACGCTGCTGGAGTCTTTTGGCCAGAGAGGCAGCATTGTGACTGAGAATAGCGGCCCAGCAGGAGAGGAGACTGAGAGACAGATCTAGTTCTCTCCCCACAGCCCTGTAAGTGAAGACGTTACAGTTTCTCAAAGGGCTCCATTTGATGAGATTGTGGGTGAGGATAGCGTGCACACCTCCCACTTCAACACCTGCCCTAGAACTAATACAATTTCAACGGACGCCAGACACTGTTTTGCCCCTCTCGCACGCACTGTTCATAAGCTCTCGGAAGGGCAGCTAAGATAGGGCCAGGCTATTCTGAAGTAAGTTATGAATTGAATGTCTTTATCAGACATGTGGTAAACAAACAGATAATGTCATTATGCTGAGGAAAAAATGGAATGGTAACTCCCCATTGGCATATCTGGAGGCTCACGGTGACCCACAATTAATGAAATTATTCTGAATTTAAACTTGCATTTAAAATGTACTGTCAGGTACAAGTGCTCCAATTGACACACATTCCTATGGTGAAGGTAAACATAAGTGAAAAACTTGAAATAAACAGAAACATGAAGTAAATGCCCATTGCTGAATCCAGCATTTCTGCACATGAAAAATTGCTGTTATAAAGTGTCGCAATACTATTTTTGGCCGAGTTCCAGACCCCTGACAGCGGTGCAAATTTCGCAATCTCACGGGCAGAATGTGTTGATTTTGGAATAGCCAGTCATTGGTCTGTGGTCAGACAGTAGCAGGTCATCAGCTGGAACCACTCGGACTGCCTTTCCATGAGTCATCAAATATGCATCTCTCCGATACAAAACTGCTTTTGTAGGCTCGGTTACAAATGCTCCGGTGAAGGGTCGTTGAAAGCGACCAATCACGGAGATTCTTGAACGGTTTGGGAGGAGTGCAAAGTCCCCTGTAAAAACGAAACACCCCGTAAACTATCTTGACCTTTCCCTCTGGGACTGAGGGCCTTTGGCTGGCCTGAGTGTTTTGAGTTTCACTTGAGGAAGGAGAGGTGCATGTTGCATAGGGCTGGTCACAAAATATGGAAAAAATTGCATATCACTGCAGTTTACATTGACTAGGGCCTCTCTCTTACTGTAGATCAGCAAGAGCAGACAAGGCTGGAAGATTTATGTGGGTTTAGCTCAGATGGGGTAATATAATCTTACAATCCAATCTCCCTACTGAATAGAATAACTAGGAATGAGCTACACAGGAGATTTACTGACTTTTCGAACTGTTCAAACTGCGACTGGATATGTCCTCGCATGTCTGCATGCAACTCTCCGAAGCTCTCCAAAGGAGTCAATTTATAACAGAAACGGAGAGGTCATCAGTTTGCAGTGCAAAAGGAAAAATAAGGGGTCAAGGAGAGGGAGAAAGAGAAACGAGAAAACGATCCAAACTGCACAGGCCCCTCCTTGCTGTCTGACGATAGGAGCTGGCCTTTGCCCTCTGGTTGTAAGCGCTGTCTGGTTGTAAGCGCTGTCTAGTTGTAAGCGCTGTCTGGTTGTAAGAGCCGACCCAGTTCTCTGGCTGTAGAGGCTGGCCCTTGCTGGGCCTCGCTCTCTGACTATAGGAGCCAGCGCTGTTGTCTGAGTTTAAGCCTGATAGCACAGTCCGCCCAGTGCTGTCAGAGTGCCAGCCTGCAGGCAGAGCGGCGCTGTGATGTGCTCTGTGTCAGCGTTAGGGCAGATAAATTATTCGCCTGTTCCTCCTGTTAGGTTCGGTGGGATAATGAAACATGGCAGCGAGAGAGAGAGGGCTTCATTTTCTATCAGCCGGACGGACAGTCGCGGCAGGGAAACGGTACACTGAGAGAGCCACTCCGCCCCCACTCACCCACTCACACACTCTCTCTCTCACACACACACACACACACACACGTTCCCTTCTAACTCTACCACACACACACACACACACACACACACACACACACACACACACACACACACGTTCCCTTCTAACTCTACCACACACACACACACACACACACACACACACACACACACGTTCCCTTCTAACTCTACCACACACACACACACACACACACACACACACGTTCCCTTCTAACTCTACCACACACACACACACACACACACACACACACGTTCCCTTCTAACTCTACCACACACACACACACACACACACACACACACGTTCCCTTCTAACTCTACCACACACACACACACACACACACACACACACACACACACACACGTTCCCTTCTAACTCTACCACACACACACACACACACACACACACACACGTTCCCTTCTAACTCTACCACACACACACACACACACACACACACACACACACACACACACGTTCCCTTCTAACTCTACCACACACACACACACACACACACACACACACACACACGTTCCCTTCTAACTCTACCACACACACACACACACACACACACGTTCCCTTCTAACTCTACCACACACACACACACACACACACACACGTTCCCTTCTAACTCTACCACACACACACACACACACACGTTCCCTTCTAACTCTACCACACACACACACACACACACACACACACACACACACACTCTTTCCGTCTAACTCCACCCCCTGTCCTCCCTAACATACACACTCCATCCTTACCCCCCAAATACACACACACACAGACTCTCTAACTCTACAACCTCTGAGAAATGAATTTATTTTAAAAACTTTACTTTTAATGGTTTCATTTTGAATTTGGTACATGGTGGAAGGCAGGCAGGCTATTTAGCAGCAAACGAGAAAAGCAAGAGCCAAGAATCCAGCCAAAGTTGCATAGATTAGAGTATATCTTACACCAGTCAAGACTAGTCTTTGGGCAAATAGAAGCTGATGTTGTGTGAGAACTGGTAAGAGTTTAAATGCAATAGCTTGAATGAATAAATATCCAATTTCTACTCACCTGAATGCCTGAAAATCCACTGACTGCACATTGGTTTCCAGTCATTTACACACCTTGAGCTAAAGAATTTCTGAAACCCATGCCTTCAAGCTAAAATATGTATAATAGCAATGTTATACATTAAAGGTCCCAATACAGAACCCTTCTCTTTTGAAAACAGCGAAGCCACCCATTTTATGGAAACTCATTCTCTTTAATACGAGGGGAGGAAGTGTTAGGGAGGATGATCTATTGCTCCAAAAGTAAACATACAGCATGTCATCACTCACATCACTGTATCATTACACTCTTCCACCATTTCTCTCTCGTTCTTGGTCTGTCTCAAAACCAAAAAAGGACTTGACAAATAGTTGATTTGGTAGATAATTTTACAGTAAAAAAATATGCTAGAACAGGATTTGGTTGAACTCCTACAGGGTTTAAATAAACCTGACCCTCCTGTTTTCCTGGAATAAGATGTATTTTTTGGTGAACAATTTGTTAGCAGCTCCTGCCAGCCCCCGAGAAGGTGTGCTGCTTTGTCTGGGGTCAGGAGCACTTTTGAGCTTTCATATTTAGCTGCACGCAGCTGACATGCAGTGGAAGCAGGCTCTCTCCATCACTGCATCCATTCAGCTGGTCCTCATGTCCCTCAAGGACCTGTGACTGTGAAAGTGAATCAGCTCACTTCACATGTTATTAAGTGGTGTGGCGTGGCGTGGCGTGGTGTGCCCCCGCAGACCCCACCTCCCAGGTGAAGGCTGATGCACCGCCTGCGTCACCGCAACGGTCTGGTTGCATCAGCGCCGAAGGACGAACTCGTCCACAGACACGTCGCCGTGGTAATGAAGTCCTCACACCTCGGCCCCGCTCTCCAGGGGCTGACGTAGTAGCTGCTCTGTGGAGCTGGTGAAGCTCTCTGTGTGTGAGAGTGCTGGCGAAGCTCTCTCTGCGTGTGAGAGCACTGGTGGGTACAGACTCCCTGTGCTGCTCACTTCACTGCAGTGTGTGTGTGTGTATATATATATATATATATATATATATATATATATATATATATATACACACACACACACACACACACACACACACACACTGTAGACAGAAGTGCTGGCCTTTTCCAGTGGTCTCATCATGGCGATTAATATCCACTAGATCAGCGTTTCCCAAACCTCTCCTGGAGTACCCCTTGTCCTGCACGTTTTAGATCTCTCCCTGCTCCAACAACGCTGATTCAAATGATCAACTCGTTATGAACTCCTGAAGCTGCTTAATAACAAACTGATCATTTAAATTAGCTGTGTTGGAGCAGGGAGAGATCTAAAACATGCAGGACAAGGGGTACAAGGGGAGAGGTTTGGGAAACACTGCACTAGATTAAGCAGGAGAGATGCTCTGACGTTCTCTGGTGCTTCTCTTTAGCGAGCTGTCAAAGCAATAAATGCTGACATTCAGCACAGGTAGAAACAAGTCTGGCTTTCAGCATAATTAGACTTTTAAAAAATGCACAACAGTGTTTACAGTTTCTTGTGCATGTGAAGCACTTGAGTGTAAATCAAATCTACACCTCGCTGTGAAGTGCCATTTCAATCTGTCACAAAAAAAGACTCAGTAGGCACAAAGTACAGAAATATTTTTGGCATCAACAAAAGTGTTAGTGATTTGTTCAAAATCCTGATCCTTGTGCCTCATGATGGGGAGATAACCGCTAGTTAATGTCAAGATACTTATCCCATGACACGTGATTTCAATGTTTCTAAATATATGCAGTTGTAACAAGCCACCATGAATTTGAAAAAAGAAATTAGGCTACTTCTAATTTAATGACATTTTTTGTAACTAATGTTTCCATAAACCTGCTCTGATAATAAAATTAATGATTCGTTCTAAGTGTAGGTGGTTGCATTTTATTATCAATTTTAGATGTTTATCATAATTGGGAACAAAATTCGACGGCATACAGCATGACCTAGATTGCATTTCAGCACTCAAGGTAATGCTAAGTATCAGATAAATTCCAAAAAGTGTCTAATAAATATGCAAGAAAATATAGGGTCACCACTTCACAAGCTAAAGACAGGTAATGGCACTGAAGTTATGTTGTCCACGAAAATAAAATTGGAGACAAACACAACACTGTTGTCATGGTAATTTATTTCCATTTAACAGAAGCTTGCAGGTCCAAGGAAAAAGGTCATATTGGACTGGGTCAGAATCTGCTCCTACCTGCAGGCTCTCCACATCCCCTTGTGTGGCCCTGTTGTCTATCAGGAATGCTGACTGCTGACATCGGATGAGAGATCATTTCTCCCCACCAAAGTGTGGCACACAGCAAAGATGAAAAAGGGGGAGTCTCGTTACCTCCCTCGCAAATGTCAAACAGGTGTTTAGCAATGGGAATGTGTGAACTTTTACATTTAAAATGTGAACTTCAAATGCATAATTGAATTTCCTCATTCATTAAGTGAAAGTTTTTTTTTTTTTTTAAAAAAAAGAAAGGTAGTAACAGAGCATAAGGTTTTCCATTTTCTTGGC
>NC_050600.1:3037711-3135211 GCF_013368585.1 Megalops cyprinoides | reverse complement strand
ATGTGGTCACACATGAGGAGGAAGAAATAAAACACACCAAGGGAGTTAACATGATTTAGGAGCAGGTGAAAATCTCTGCGAATTGTATCCACTCATCCAGTGAGCTGCAAACTCAACTCCTATTACTTGATTTACAGTGAGCGAGATTATTTTTATACTGTCAGAAATAGGCGGGTAGCACTACGAATACCTTGTATAAAAGATGAATGATAGAAGATGAGAACGTGTTCACAAGAATTGCTTTCAATCTAAATAAGTCATTGATCTCCTGTTGTGTTTGGACCAGGTGTGAAAACAGTCATTTCCATAATTAATATTATATATATATATATATATATATATATATATATATATATATATATATATATATATATATATATATATATATATATATATATATATATATATATGAACTGTAACTGTACAAGCCAGTGGACTTTAATGTAGCTGGAAATTTTTCTGTTTATGTGCTTATTTAAATAATTGTATTGTGTGACTTAAAAAAAAAAAAAAAAAGTAAATGTTAAGTGCAAAAATACATTCACAGGAAGCTTATCCTATGACAAAAAAAACAGCCTGAGCCTCTAAACAAACAAACAAACAAACAAACAAACAAACAAACAAACAATCTTGACTGCTAAATAATCATGTGCCAGCCAGTTAACCCAATGTGCTGCAAATGACATCCATCTGTATGAACAGATCATACATAATAGGTTTTATATAAATGTGTCATAAGAGAGAATTTGCATGTGACAGCAATCTTTTCTTTTGAAAGATACATTTACATACTTATATATGAACATTCATGTCATGTTTTGGCATCAGATGCTTCGGCGACACAGATCTAATCTTGGTCATGCCAATAAAGCTAGTTGAATTGGACTGAATTCAGAGAGAGAAAGAAAAAGAGGAAGTGATAGAGGGGAGACAGCATGAGAGGGAGATCCTCTAGGGAGTCGTATCACAATCAGCGATCTGTCTCATCATGAGAAAAGCTCGTATGTTGTGGAGGAGATGGCAGGTTGGCTCGGTACGTGCGAGTCTTTATTTCCTTCACACAGGGATATAAATGGATCAGTCTGGCCCCTGAGAAGGCAATCATCATTGACCATTAGAGAGCAGTCAGCCCTCATCGTAGATACGCATCGAGCCTGACGAATATTGCTAATAAAGACGTGTGGCCTCTGCCTTGCTGAAAATAACAGCCAGCTGTATGGAGCTCTCAGGCCCCTACTGTGAGAAAAGACATCGGGGCTGGATGGCTTGTGATGGACACTCTCTGCCCCTACAGGGCCAGTATCACAGACAGAGAGTCCGACCAAAGCCCGCCATGTGGCTGTCTCCTGGCACGAGTCTGCCAATACCAAACCTACATCATCTACTATCAGGGCAGAAACCACAATCAGCCTTATTGAATGTCTAGGTGCAGATTCTCCCCCCCCAAAAAAAAAAAAATTCAGATCTTATTATGCAATGCTTTCAGATGACACAAATCCCAAGAAATCAGTCCTTGAGTTGAAGGAAAGCACAGACATTGTGTGCTGCACAGAGACTGATGAAACCAAAAAATAATGTTAAAAAAAAAAACAAAAAAAAAGATAAAAATTAAGAGATGGATATAGACAGTGTTCCTGTCTCCTCTCCTGGGTGAAGCTCAGCTCAAAAAAAAGTTCAGTTGATTCTGTGTGTTTACACTGAAAGCACTATGTGTTCTTTCTATAAAGATCAATTAACAATTAATAACTACTAATATTAATAGCACTTTGCCCATCAGTCCTATTACCTCATCTTCAACCACAATATTCATTTTGAGCTTCTGTGGAAGGGGCTAAGGGGACGGTGGCTGGCATAGGCGATTTTGGATGAGCCCCATCTGTCTCTATCAGAGCATGCTGGGTAACCTTTAGGCAACATTAAGTTAGGATGAGTGCGGAAAGCCGGTAACTGGCCCTTCTCCGTTTCCTGGGGGCTGGACGTTGCTCACCGCCATTAATCACCGTGCCTTATAACTGCCAGTTGCGGATAGTTAATACAAGCGTGACATTTAGCCTCTGTGCAAGCGTGGTGCGGGGCAGCGCCTGTGTGTGTGTGTGCGCGTTCACGCTTCTGAAATTTTCATTGCATGCAAAAGACAGTACACGTTCCCCGACTGTCAACGTCATGTTGTGGAGCTGCGAAACGATGGCTAGTTTCTGTTGGAGCACAGCGACGACACTATGGCTAGAAGAATCCGCATGCTCAAATAACACGGCTTTACAAGGCTGGGGCCCTGGTGCCCTGAAAGAGCTTTATGGTTTACTCAATATTTCATTACTGTACACTACACCTCTGCCATATATCTCACAAAAGACAATAAATAACTGCAGCTGTGTCATATATCCATCTGCCGCTTAAGAATACCACCAAATGAACATTTTTGTTACAGCAGTTGAAATCAATGATTAATGACTGCTTTAAACAGGGCACGTTGTAATTCTTTTTTTTTTGAAGAATGAGAAAGCATGATTAAATATGGAAAAGTGTAAAGGGAGGGATAAAAGGAAAGTAGTACAGGGCTCATGGGGAAAAGAACAGTCGTGAGGCTTGTCTTCTTTAGAAATTTGTTTTAAATCCTCTCTATGGAGCAGCACAGGACAAGTGGCCCATGTGTGGAGCAGCTGTGTTCTTGTGAAAGCTACTGTACTCACACCTGGTACCGCGTTCAGGCAATGCTTACCAAGTAGCAAATAATCAGGAAACAATTGAATACACCTCACCCAGCATAACTTCAACTGAGAAAATTTGCATTCTTGTGTCACATGACAACAATAGGACCAGCTAAGTGAGATTTTATCTGTGTCCAAACAACCTGACCATCATCATCATCATCATCATCATCATCATCATCACTCACACTCCTACTGTGGTTCTCTTGCAGTCAAGGTCCAAATCAGTCATCTTGGCATCATAGAGGTAAAGTCAAGGCAGTGTTTTTTGCAGTGTAACCCATGCCCCCCCCCCCCCCCCCAGGGGTGAAACTTTGGGTGAACACTGGGGGGGGGGGGGTTGAGTTCTCCATGAATATGATTATTTGGGGGGGTTGTATTGGCCAGTTTTGATTATTGGGGGGGTTACAACCCACCCATCCCCCCCGTAATTTATGCCTATGCCCCCCCCCCAACCAAAAAAAAAATCTAATGATCAAATGTAAGCAGGTGCTTTTTAATTGGTCAGAGCTCATACAGACCTATTAACAGTGTCTCCATAATCATTGTTCATTGGTCTGTCCTATCACAGAATTGTCTGAGTATTTTTACAGTCAGAATTCTTTGGGAAAGATCACAGGTGCAGCGTGGGAGTGAGCTAACTGATTGTTGATAACAATTACAGTGATTGCATATTTCTTTCAGACACAAGGTGAGCATGCATAAATAACATTAATGACATAAAATATCATCGCTGAAGCTGAAACAGGAGTATACTACAAACACAGACCCAAGTGGTATCACATGATTTATTAAACTATTGTACAAAATCAGTTTTTACTGTTTACTGGCCACATCCACATCATTTTTTGGAAAAACGCAGCCTTGTTCAGCTGCCAGACATTATCAAAATCAAGACGTGATGTGTATTTCAGATCTTCAGCTTCAGCACAGGTAACATCAAGGGAAAAAAGTTTGAGGCTGCATTTGATTTCTGACAAGAAGGGAATTTGATAAAAAAATTGTGAGCTGTAATTAGCCATTGAATGGTGTTCAAAGAACTGTACTGTAAAAAACAATATACACATTGTGTATCCCTGCTGGCCATACACGCCAGTCTGACCCAGTTATATGTACCTTGATCTTGACACTGAAAAAACAGCATCAATAAAAAAACACAATTTTCTGAGAACTTTGTGTCTAGACATATTTAATTGTAACAAAAAAAATGAGTTGGTTCAAGAGCTTGAGTCAACAGCAAAAAGCTCGACAAAATCTATTGATCAGAAAATAAAATGGGGAAATGCAATTCCCCAAATTTACCATTGATGGAAATGTCCCCTTAATGCCGACATCCTTCCCACCATGCAGTGCAACACTTTTTGTAATTATTTTACAGGCCATTGAAAACAGAGCAATTTAATGCGGCAGAAGACACCATTGATTGCACTTGTCTGAAAAGGTTTAGGGGGAACTGAAGTATTGAGAATCAATGGTAAAGGCATATTGAATTTGACTTGTCCTAACCAGCATTATTGATTTCTGATGCAAATCCTTTGGACTCCACACGTTTTGTACTTTACTTTATTATCTCTGAATTCTCTGCTTTGATTCAACAGATTCATTAACAGAGTGGGAAAATGTCTTAAGCTGACCTTTTTTGTATCTGTATCTTTTTTGTTTTTGTTCTGCTTTTTCAGAATTACCTGAAGTGCATGTTCTGCATTTCCTTTGGTTGGTGAGAGGGTTGAGGAGTGATTTATTCAGGGCAACAGTTTTTGAAATTATGAATATCATTAAATGAGGAAGACCCAGTGTATGAATATCCCACAATGCTTGGCAACTGAAATACCTGAAATAAAAAACTGAAATGGTTACTGTCAAAACAGTCTAGATTTTATTATACTAATCTGGTTTAGGCATTGATCTGGGATTGATTAGAATGGCACATTTCCTGACTGCCTCCTCAGAGAAAAGGGGAAAGCTGTTAGCATGCAAGTGGTCATTTAAAAGGAAGCCAACAGCTACCAAAATTACGCTCGAAACTAATATTGTTAGTTTTTGTTACTGGTTACTTTTTTCTTGCATCAGCAGTTGTGAACATGGACAAAACAATAAATAAATAAAAAGCCCCAACTGGTACTCTTGTTTTATCATCATGTTAGCGTGCAATCTGTTCATATTATGAAAAAAATGTCCATACTATGCAAAAAAATAAAAGTGCTGTATGTATCGATTTGAGTTATTTTCTGATCTGCTTTTCTCCAAACAGGTGGCTACTTCAGAGGACTGTTTAAAACTCCTCCCACTCACGCACGCCAGCCAGCTTGTAAAAATTACTTAATGGGGGATACTGTCCCTTCAAAGGGAGTGCAGCTGGAAGAAGCACACATGGACCTTAGAAACCTTAAGCTCAGGGGTTCAGCGTGGGGGGAGGACAGAAACAGTCTATGACACATGGAATGGGAGATGACATCTTGTAGCTCACACAGAGATCAGAGGTGAGGTGAAGACAGTCTACTGGTCGGTGATGTAAGAGGTGTGTGTGTTTGGGGTGGGACAGGGCGGGAACCTCTCTAGCTATGATGTCAGTCAGACCCATTCACACTCAGCTCTTCTGGCTCGACAGCAGAGAAGCCAGCTGTGCTTATTACAGTGGCACTAACACGCAAACCATGTCTTCCAGCTCGTTTTGTATGAGCTTTCATATATTAAGTTTGTATTCCTGCACACATTCACAACGTGCACCAATGCCTCCAGCTCTTTGTAGCTCAACGCTAACATTACGGTTGCCATTGTAAATAACACATCAGAGACTAACGTCTTTTGCTCATACATTTTTTTTTACAAAATAAGGTTAGGTTTCTCCCGATATTTAGCCTTCGCATACCAAGACAAGTTTCCCTGATAGAATGAGCTCAGTGGCTTCCTATAGCACTTGTGCAGGTACCATTGATGCAACTACAACTAGTAGTCAACTGTGACCTCACTCACACATCAGCTTATAAACAGGACATACAACTGTTGTCCCTTTCTTCTACCAGCAAGACTAAAACCACTGCAGATATTGCTCTGTCTGTTGGCTGTTGCTCATACTTGTGAGTGCTATGTGTGATCTTGACTGTATTAAGAGAACGGAGACTGACAATTGCATTTACTGTAGTTCTGTGTGCGATTAGCCAAACCTGTGATTTTACAGAAATTCAGAATTAAATCTCCATGACAAATTCCGTAAAGCTTTTCTCAGAAACAAAATCACAGAAAGCCGAAGTTTCCGATAGTAGACTTCCAGCAAAAATAAGGCAGAAAGCAATACAAAAGCCCCTCGCTGTGTTGCTGTAATCTCGTGCCCGTAGTGCCAGTCTGCCAGGGTAGAAGGACTAATGCAAGCTCCACTCGGGGCGGGAGGCAGAGAGTGCGGAGGACAGCCGGCCGCCAGATAATGGCTGCTAAATCGAGCATGCTGGGAATAATTAGGCCACTCCTTAATATTTCCTGCGGCCTCGTCAACCGCAGGAACGGACGCTGCGATTTTTCAAACGCTTCAGACCCGGGCGGGGGGTGCCGCCCTCCCGCCAGGACCTTCTAAAGAACGGAAGCGGACTCTGGGCCAAGAGGATCGACCAGTGTCAGAGAGGAGCTCGGCCGTCCAATCAGACTCCCAGCGGCAGTCCAATCTGCTGTCTGTCCTCAGCGGAGATCCCCCATTAGCACAGGTAGAGCAGGAAGAGGTGTACGCAGGCACAGAGGTAATCGGCCTGGCAAAGCATTGTGTTTACTGTATAATTTCTCAGAAAAAAAAATACAAGGTTTGGGGGGAAAAAAATAAATATTTTCGGAGGGGAGGGAGAGGAGGGCAGGGGTGCCTTTCCCCTGCCACAGTGGCTAGAGCTGTGTGTAGCGCCCCCTGCTGATGGAGGCAGATAAGAGCAGCCATTTCCCCCATCCCCTCTCTTTTTGAAAGTGTGGATTTCATGCCACACATGGCGTGCCTTATCTCTGCCCGCTGCTGGTGTCATCGGTGACCTTGCTCATCTCGCCTCCCGAACGTTGCATCCTTTCCGCACCGCGACGTGATGCATGGCGGTGTCTCTAAGCCTGCGAGCGAGAGACGGAATGATAAAGATCCGTGTCACCCGACGCCATGACCAACAGCATTTCCCCAAACCCCCCATGACATTTTTATGGCTGAATACATTTATAAATGAAAAAAGAAAGAAATTATCCATAGAAAAAGGTAAGCAAAAAATAAATGTAAGGATTTTTGAGAGGAATGGAAGATTCAGAATGGGCCTGTAGTTTGACAGGTCATTGGGATGTGAACTTTTTTCTTAAGCGTTCCTCAGGTTGGCATGGAGCTCTGATGGCATATCTTATGTTGGGGATGGGAGACGCACATGGGCAATACCATCATAAATTAAAAAAAAAAACCTGTGTGTATGTGTGTAATATATAAGAATGACATGGGCAGGACCTGATTCAGAGACCAACCCATGGAAGAATCCTGCCTGAAATCATGTGACCTGTGTGTTTACGGTGTGATGGCAAAATAGCAACCATAAATGAATTGTCAAAAGCACATTTGGACTCTGGAGATGTGTTATAGGACTGCAGAGTGTAAGTTGCCCCAATGGTAAACACCTTTACCCATAGAATGGTGTTTTAGAAGGTTGAGTCAGGGATGATTGGACTTTATTTCTGCTCAGCAATCGGTTTTGAGCTTGAAGAGTAAAGTATTCAGTGCAGTACTGCTGCTGTCATAACTATCATATAATTCAGTCATTCATTTCTGGAAAGTACCATAACCTGGCCAGTGTGTTTATTGGAAGAAAAAAAGAAATAAATAAGCATAAAGCAGCACCCTAACCATTTTGGTGCATAGTTGTGAAATGACAGGTGTGGAGTAAGCCTGAACCAACACAGGGACAAGCCCTCAAGTCTCAAAGTACAGGTCTTCTCTTCTCAGCAGTTTGAACAGTTTACTCTCCAGGGTAGTAAAATGCTGTTGCTACAGGATTAAGCATTTTTTCTCAGGGATGGAAATACTTTAACGCTGCTTAGTTTGCTGGAGTCTCTTAGAATCAAAAGACCAACAATGATACACTTTGGATTCTCCTTGACTGAAGCTTTTGGACCAGTGCTCAACATTTTGGATTTGACTTTCAAATTAGAATTCCCAGCCAATTGTTAAGTTTTTTTTATGCATGTCAACAACTAGACCCTTTCATTTTTTTTAGGCAGCAGTGTCCTAAAATGATACACCCCCCCCCACCAACACACACAAGAATATATGCATTTTGAATATGTTTGATGTTTCAAATATATGTTCTGTATATACAGCCAGTTGGCACGAGATGTGAAATGCTCCCTGAGACTGGAATCAAAGACACCTTCCATGCAGCTGATCTGGTAGCTTGTCTTTTCCAGCCATCTGTTTTTTCAGACCTTTCGTTCTCCTGCTCAATCTTCCTTTTGATGACCAGAAATACATCTAATCTCCTGATCCCAGGGAACTCTGCGGTTTCCTCTGCCCTGACTCAAGCTCCGTAGTGCCCCCCCCCCTCCCCCTCCCCCTCCTCCCTCATCTGCCATTATGACAGCAGAGCTTCTTCACCACCATCTTTCATCATAACACACCTCTCCCCTCTCAGATTCTCTGACTAAAAGTCCATTGTAACACTGCTGGCTGACACACCTCACAAAAAAAAAAAAAACCTCCAAGAAGGAGGGGGGAAAAAAAACAGACTTTTAAAAAGCCAACAAAGGAAAAACCCAAAACCCAGTCTTGCCAGAGCCACTACAAAGTGCTCTTTAATTTTCTCCAGGGCAGCAGCTGCACACCAGATTTAAAGCCTGTTGATTAGCCAGGTGAGGCTCGTTAACCAATAGCTGCTCTGATACACCTTCACAGACATTCCTCACATGGGTAAATCAATTAACCAGACTGAAGACTGAAGCTGATGCAATGAGCTTGGTTTCTGACTAACTTGCAGATGGAGTATTGACCTGCATTCCCAATGTCAGAGCAGTTGTTGGGGAGAGGTGTGGTTGTCAGAGCAGTTGTTGGGGAGAGGTGTGGTTCAGCACCTATGAAGTCTCCTCCTTCACATCCAAGCTGGGGTTTATAACACCACCTCCTCATTTTTCTATTCCCCTGATCTCCAGACCATAAACTGGCTTTAGCAGAGGAAAAGACTAGATGGATTAGTGGAAACAATAAATGATTTTGATGTTAAAATTTGATCTTCTTTTCTTTTTAATTTTTTTTTACTTATTATTTTGAAGCAATTCACAAATGATAATTATTTAAAATAATGACTGCGGGTCACTGAGGTAAGTTATCATGTCACCAGACCAGCCAGCTGTTGATAATGACAACTCGCATCTTCATTTTGTCACACGTTGATTTGATCGTTTCTGCTTCACGCTGCCTGATTCATTGGCTTGACTTAACAATGCCGTCTCCTAGTGACAGATACCCATCTGTCAGTTTTATCCTTTAATTATCTCACAGACGTGCTGGAAGTACTGTACATTCAGTGTCTTTAAAAGAGGATCCAGCTCTCTCCATACAGGACTCATCGAGGGAGACCTACGTAGGCCACATTTTGCATATTAGGTATTTACATCCATGGACATTGAGCTCTGCAATTGCGGTTACTGTCGGTACCTCCAGGAAGGGCAAAACTACTGTGCCCCAGATGTAACCTAAGCCTTGTGAGTACAAGTTCAGCTCGCAGCGGGAAACTCCCACGCTGCACTGCTTCCAGGACTGGAGCTGAACCGCCGACGTTGCGTTCGCGGCGAGACCGAGCTCGTCTCTGTCTGTGGCGCTGCGGATACCCCGCTGAGTTTCAGCAGACAGGACACTCCACAAACCTCTCATCACCATGAAGAGTCTCTAACTGGGCAGGCACGCTGTCTGTGGCCTGCAGCTTATACCTCCGCCATGTGAGGGGATATCCCAGGCACCGTCACATGTCGAACACATACCAGAAGTCTCAGAGGCAGGCCTACTACCAAACTCAATCTCTGTTTTATTATTAATATTATTTTTATTTTTGAAGGCATGTGTTTTTTTTAGTATTATGCTGTTCAGGGGTATTCTCACATAAATTGCTGTTTTTGTGGACTCCCACAGAAAAATACAGAAAGGCACGTACAATTTATTGGATCTTCTGAAAACACTAAAATGAATGAAATACAGGCTCTGGATATGCAATGCATGTTTTATTAATGGATGACCAAAGCGCATATCTGCAAACATCAATGCCACTCTGCACACTCCCCTCTGTGGACGAGCGAAATCATTACTGGAAACCCGAGCACACAGGAGCCAGCCTATGCTATACGTTTTAACGATGCATCATTAAATATTATACTGTGTGCTGGAATGAAAAACTTTTTTTCTGGAGACAAGATAACAAATTCCAACTCTGGCGACTAATGAAAAAAAAATATTATATCTGTTGACTTAAATGTAGCATTTAAGCACGTTTAAACTGGCCTGGATGTCGCCCCGGTAACAGGCGGGAGAGTGTGGAAGGAGAGAGGGCAGAAAGACTTAGAGGCTGTGATTGATCGAGGTGCCATCATAGGAGGTCAGAGTCATGACTCAAAACGAGGCCATCGATTTTACGCCGGTAAAACAAACAAGGGGGGGGGTTGTGAGGTGGTGGGGGGGGTGGTCTCTGTTTACGCCGCCATCTACAGCTCACCATTAGGGGCCTGTCTGTTTACATGCCCAGTGTTAGCCCGATCGATGGGATCGCAAATGCCGTCAGCCCACTGTACTGTAAAGCACACAACATATTAGTCCTGACTGCAAAAAAAAAAAAAAAACAGGATGTCCAAACAAACTGGGAAGTACAAAATTACCCGGGGTTCATTTTAGAAGTTTCTGAATGCGACTCATTGATCAGTTGCTACTCTGTTCCGAAGACCGAGAGAGTAGGAAATGAACTTCCTGCACACACGCGGCGGCGGAGTGAAGTCCGAGCTGAAGCACCCTGCCACATTGGCGCTGCTCAGGCTTCATTCTCCCACAACTTCAGCTTCAATTTGTGCTGAATTTAGACGCATTATGGGGTGTGACAGATTTAAACTGCATCTGAATCTCAGTTTATTCACTTCCACAGCTGTCTGTGCTGGTGTGATGTTTATGGCTACTGAGGCAAATCTGACCTCCCACACACACACACACACACACACACACACACCCCAAAACAGCTGTTAAGACACAGTTAAGACAAAAACTCCTCCAAATGAGACAGAGTGCTGAGGAAAACTGCGCCATTGAAAATTACAGTTAAAAAATGACGCGCCACACAACCGAAATATCCGATTACGGCAGGCCGCCGAGAAAGGCAGTAAAAACGTTATTGCAACACCCACACCTCACGCAACTGGGATTTACAGGGGGGACAAACACACAGCGTTTAATAGGGATCGCATTTTACAGAGGAAGAAAAATGACTGGCAGCCACCCAGTGCCCCTGCAACTAATTACTGTGTGAAACGGCCTCCCTGCCTTTACTGTTCGAGGTGAAGGGAATGTTGGGAAATCATTTGTAGTTGCAGCGGGCATTGTTTGGAAAAACACAAATCCATGTTTGTGGCCTTTGTGAGCTGCGAGCTTGAGCAGTCATGTGACGAGGCTGCCGGTCGGCTGTTTGCGGAAAAGGCCACATCTGTCCTTTAAAGAGCTGGCATTTGCCGCTTCACGACCGCGTCGCCGCGGTGACAGCCCTCGCAGATGAGCTCCTACGCGGTTTTGTTTCTGCTCACCCGCTCCACGTTTCAGCCCGCAAAACGTCCTCACATGCCCCTCAGTCACCTTTGCAGGGTTTAGACGGGGCCCCGTACCCCATTAACCCTACAGCAGACATGCATGACACAACAGTAGCTTGCGTATACAGGAGACCTTCGCCTTTTCAAATTGCAAATATTCACACCACACAGAATTCCCTGTTCCCAGCTTCACTCATTGTGCATTGTGCCCACTGATGGTCTCTCATATTTATCTTGAATATTACGCCACTGATTCTCAATCCTGCTCCTGGGGCCCCCCTGCTCCGCACGTTTTCCATCTTTCCCTGCTCTACCTACCTGACTGAACTCATCAGTGGCACTTTTGATTAGCTGAGCACGCCTGACTTAATCAAGCAGCAAGGATATGCAGGACATTGGGCCTCCATCAGTAGGACTGAGAAACACTGTATAACACCATGTGTTTATGGCAGCATGACATAAATATATGAACTGACCATTTATTTCGTAATTCTGTATTATTGTTTTTACAATGACAACCTTGTTGTTTTGTGCGGTGAACAAATACTCTCCGCACATAAATCTGCCTCCATTGGACTGGCTGTTGTGCTGGTGCCCCTAGTGGCAGGAAGGAGTATTACCTGTGACTCATTCCTCATATTCACAGCCAATCTAAACAAAACAAGAACAGCTGTCACCAGAAATGTTGTCTGAACTGATACACAGTTAGTAATCACTGCTAAGAGCGCCGTAGGTATGTATCACATAGAAAAACTTTATGGTCGGGTGATAAATGTCTTCTATAGACTACTGTATTGCATCATTATGTTACTACCTGTACTCTTCATCCTGTGCAATCTATAGGAAGGTTATCTTCATGCAAAGATGATAAAGAAAAGCATCAAAGTAACAAAGAAATGTAAAAAATGTAGACATTAAAAAACATATGGATTTCACTTCCAAAACAGCAAAGCATTTGAAAAGGTGGAATTCTACTCTCTGAAACCCAACCCCAACTCTGAACCGCCCCTCCCCTGTCACCCAGGTAACAGACATGGACTACCTGATCATTAATGATGAAATACTTTTTTTAATAATATTTTTATTTGAAATTCTGTCCTTCTGTTAATGTCATGTCAAATTTAAAGTCCAAATGATGCCATTTTTTGCTTTAACACTATCCTTTAAAGACATATACATATATCAAGGGTGACTGTCTCTTTAAATACCACCATATTTTCCAAGTATTTTTCCAGAGAAAAAGTTTTTTTTTTTTACCTTATTTTCACTCTGTCTCACTCTCTACTCCCCCCCCCCCCACCCCCCCGCCGGCTCTCTGAAAATATCCCGCTCGATAAATTGAAATGTCAAAATCGTACAGAAATGGCTGTGTGTTTTGATAAGCCGGTGTCTTCCCTAATGTTTACTTTAATCTGCCTTGTTTATCTGGTCCAGCCCTGGTGGCAGATCACCCAAACATGTGGGAAAGACGGGCTTTGGACGATTTGTTCGAAAAACAAATGAAGATCAGAGGACGTCGAAACAGAATTGCTTTATACTTTGGCAGACATATCACAGTGACAATGATACCACAGTGACAGAGACATTTTACTGTGAGATACTTCAGTCACAGATACACCACACCGACAGCTACACCATTGACAAAGATAGGTTACCATGGTGAGGGGGATACCTCAGTAACATAGATACTGCATTAACAGATAGTACACCCAAAGTAACACCACCATGATAGAGATACTATGTATACAGAGGTGCTATACCTCAGTAATTGAGATATTGTACCATTGTGACAGTGATACAACAGTGACACAGATATCACAGTGACACAGATATCACTGGGACAGAGATACCACAATGACTGAGATATCACAACGGCAGAGCAGTTGAAGATCCCACATGACGATCTTGAAAATGTAAAAAAAAAAAAAAAAAACATATTTTGCCCAGCTGTTTTGTGTTTCCAATACATCTTCGCTTTGCAGATATACGATGAGCATGTTCAGTTTCTCCTCATGTCTCCATGGCTCACAGGAAGAAGTGTTTCCACTAATGTGATGTATCTCACCTCGCAGAAGAAGCTGACGCTACATGCATAATTCTCAGTCTGAATGAAAATTAGAACTGACACTGTACATGCTGAGAGGCATGTTCTCTGAACATAATATCTTCATTTTTGTTCACTGTTATATAGAAGTAAAGCCTGTGACCATTGATAAATATCTGTTTTAAGTGCCAAATTCTCCAAATGCTTCATCCTTTTCTTAAAGCAAGACCTTGTTTACTTTTGTTTTTGATCATCTATTTACCTTTTTTGGGTTCCCTGTTCACAAAAATCTAAAGTTGTGAAAAATAAATAAAAATCCTTATTTTGTCATAACATGTAGTTATGGTAAAATAAGTAAAGCTTGATGTTTTCTCAGTGAGAATCCAGTCGGATTCGACCTCTATGTGTGGACTACAGGATTCAAGGAAGGACTTAACATAGAATTTGGAATGGAAAATGAGAGAAACATATGCATATGGAACTGATAATGATGTGGCATTAATGTTACAAATACCTGCGTGGTTTGGATTAGAGGAGGTAAGTGGATATGTTTATTTCACCTCCGTAATTCACCATTTTGTGACAAGCTTAACTGCATCTCATGATGAATAGGGTTCTAAATGTCCCTGTTATCAGAGTAGGCTATGCGTTGGCCTCTCGTGTGCCCTGTACCACCGTGTGTATAATAAACAGACCCACAGAATTCCCTGTATGGAAACATATGAGAGAATGTATGATGCAACAATGGGTGTGTGTTGTTTTCTACCATTTAGGGTTCATAAGCGAGGAATTCATGGGTCGCCCTGACATTCTAACATGTGTTTCTAATTAAGACTGCGCAATAAAACTTAATTTCAGGCATTTAATGACTGATGTGGACACTATTGATTTAAAACAGTTTCACTATTGTGTAAAGACTTGTTTTACATATCACAGCTCAACAAAAAAAAACAGTACTAAACGGTAATGAGATACTGTACTGAGAATAAACCGCGGGTCAAATTCTCTTTGCTGTTATTAAAAAAGGAAATAGGATGGATTTAAGATGCAGATTCATTCAGATTTTGTAATGCATTTTTGAGTATACCCCGATTTGTTAAATACACTCCAAGATTGCTCAGTCGTGGGCAAACAGCAATTATTCAGCTTCTCACCACAGCTCAGTGCTGGCATCAGAATCACACTGACGAATGGAAATATGTAAAACTCAAAATGAAAATGACGGGAAAAGTTCAAATTTAATTGCCTACTTCAGCTGAAGTGTGTTAGTAATTACGGTCTTGTGAGATCACAGCCGCGCAAATGCGAAAAGACCCATGGGGCGCACACAGATAAATCAATGCTCTCCTGTGAGCCGGCGCAGTTAGCTCTTCTTCAGTATTATGATCTTTATATCCTTACAGAGAGTGAGAGCTGAGTGACAGGAATAGTGTGGGCTCTACAGGCAGACAGTGTCTCCCAGTGTCTGTCTGTGTGTGTGTGTGTGTGTGTGTGTGTGTATGAGCTTGAGCAGGTGATGTATGGGTATGAGATGTAAGTTTTCATCATGTGCATATTCTGCCTCAGATCTGTAATGCTATCAACATACATGCAGAGATTTTGAAGGTGAATGGGTTTACATTTGAAATATATATTTAAATAAAATAATACATAAATAATGGGGGACAACTTTAAAAGAAATGTCGGAATATTGAAAATTGAGCTCAGGCATTATTTCCGGAATCTGAGAGGATGTTTTTTTCATTGTAAACTGCGGTGCTTCGCAGGTGAAACACTTTAACAGGGACAGTGTGGGGGCGTTTGTCACGAGAGTCTCTTGACGTGAGGTACTCGTTCCGCAGATGTGTGCGAACGCAAACTCACACTCGCGAAATCCCTTTCATCCCAGTCAGTACGCAGATCCATTTCCTTTCTTCTGACAACCAATTATGCTCCCCAGCCACACGATTAAGTCAACGGCTCGCCCGCGACTCTCCCAGGATGACAGAGGGAGGGTGGCCCACTTGCTGTCACTTTAAACAATGGAGCACCATTACAAATCGACTCCTCTTGGTCAATTTGGTAATGACCTCTGACTCATCTTGGTAGTAAATTCTCAGTTTACCCTAACCCGTGACACTGAGGTCTGAAAATTTAAATGGGGATTACGCAGAGAGGATTAGACAGAGATGCCTCTGCGCGCATGTGTCTGTATGTGTGTGTGTGTGTATGTGTGTGTGTGTGTGTGTGTGTGTGTGTGTGTGTGGGAGTGGTTTTTGAGGAGACAGTAGAGCCTGGAGGTTAATTACTACAGTACAGACAATAATTTGCTCTTTGTAGTGCTAGTTATCTCTCCTCACAGCTGGTGTGTTTTGCCAAGTGGTGAGCCATTAATCACACCTGACTCAGAGCGAGAGCAGGACGATCCATCACTCTCCCTCTCCCCCCGCGGCTTCTCCTCCGCTCACAGGAAGAGATAAACCCCTAATTTAACACGGCAGCGTCCAACCTCGAGTACCATCTCGCCATTCTCAGAGGTGAAAGGTCAAGTGAAATGCGCGCATGAATCTCAACTTCTGAAGAGGCGTTTTTCTTTCTGCGTCCGGAGAGTGCGGGGGGGGGAGAGGGACGCTGGAGTCTAGCCCCTGCTCCGACGGGCCAGTCGGCTGGCGGAGCCGGTGACAGAAGAATCACTCCGTCTGTGCTGTTTTCCAAACTGGCCATCCTGGGCTGTAATGGCTCACAGTTGCTCGGTGACATATTGTGGCCCGAGGACCATCGTTAGATCCATCCTTTGTTTCGTGACAGAGTCTGATGAAACAGAGGACAGCTGTGTCTGATTGTTTCACAGCAGACCTGGGCAACGCCTCAGGACCATCTCCAGTGCTACCATCTGTAGCACTGAGTGAGGAGGGCAAAGGAATGGGGGTATCTGTTCCCTTAAAACGTCCTCTCAGACCAGCTTAAGCCCAAGCCAGCCGCCTCTTCCTCACACTCACCCTCTTCTTCCTCACAGTCACCCTCTTCCTCAAACTAACCCTCCTGTTCCTCCTATTCGCCACCATCTTCCTCACTCTCCCTCACCCTCGTCTTCCTCACACTCACTTACCCTCATCTTCCTCCTATTCACCCTCCTCTTCCTCACACTAACTCACCCTCCTCATCCTCCCACTCACCCTGCTCTTCATTACATCCATCACATTAATATCATTTAGCAGATGGTCTCATCCAGAGTGATTTATGAGGCAACTGTGGGTTAAATACCTTACCCAAGAGTGCAGTAGCAGTGGCCCAGTGGGGGAATTGAACCAGCAACCTTTCGGTTATGGCCCCAGGCTCATTACCGCTATGCCAGTCTGCTGCCTTCTTCCTCACACCCAACTCCCCCTCCTGTAACTCCCACTCACCCTCCTCTTCATCACACGAATAAATCCTCAGATCTACCCTGCTTATCACCTTCCCATCTCTCTCAGATCAGAAAACTCTTAGATCTTTCATAGATATACAGCATTAACGTATCGATGTACATTAGCAAATTTCAAAGAATTATGGGACAATTATACTATACTAGCATTAAACTCAGATTACTCAGCTTACTAAGTAAGAAAAATAAGGCATAAAAAAGAGCAGAGGTCACATTGTACATTTTACAAAGGTAACTACATAAGACATGAAGCCTACAGCAATATGGCGTAAGAGCTGCAGTAAGCATTCATAACACACTGTCTCCCTTTGTCTTTCTCCTTGTCTCCATAAAATCAGTGTGTCTTGGTAGCAGTCAGACTCCCTCCTTCTGACTCCACAGAAGAATTCTCATCAGACACATATAAGCAATGTAATCGCCAGCGTACAACTGAAACCTTCTCTGTGCGCTAAACACACACAGTACCTCACTAACAAGCAGGCAAATAAAACCAAGCGATAAAAGGGCTTCAATTATTTGTGGCCGACTGGGGTCTGTTATTACCAAACAAAACTGCCATAAAAGAGTCTTTATAAAAATGATGCTAAGAGCTGTTGGGAAAGCTCCATTGAGAATATGTTGTGGGGAATATTGAGGGGAACAGCTATGGGACTCTGATGGAAAAGACCGTTAGTTGTGGGTTTGACTAGGAGCGATCTGAATGATTTGACCGTGTTATGAGTGGTCTGAATGATTTGACCGTGTTATGAGTGGTCTGAATGATTTGACCGTGTTATGAGTGGTCTTAATGATTTCACCGCGTTAGGAGTGGTCTGAACGATTTGACCGTGTTAGAAGTGGTCACAATGATTTGACCATGTTAGGAGTGGTCTTGCTGATGGGTTCATCCTTGGATGAAGAAGCCACCCTATGCAGATACATGATTTGTTGTCTCCCAGTAAGGACAGGGTTCATCTCAGATGACCTCCTGAGTGTAGGAATCTAATCTATTGATTACATGGGATTTGAATAATGCAGGTCGTCAGTGTCTTTGTGTTTGGAATATCCACCCTGACAACAGAAGCGTGTGGGATCAAAGCCCAATGCCCTATCAAAAGGTTTCTTTACATGCAGGGTTATAGATGTGGCACAATAACTACATGGTGTGGGACATTGTATCAAAATAAAATGAGGAAAAAAGCCTTGAAGGAAGTAGATAGATAGCATGATTTCATTCTTAAATGGCCTAAGTCTCTGCGCTGTTCAGAATGGCACAAGCAGAGCGTATCCAATAGGACACAGTAGATAAGGGAAGCTTGTGGACATGGGGTCTGCTCCCATTGGCTGGCGCCTCAAGTGATTCCCCGAAGAATACACTGTGCCGAATGAATCCGAAATGCTCCGTTTGGGAGTTGGAAAAAATGCATTTCACCCTGAGGTCCTCTGTTACTCTCTCTCCCTCCCTCCCAGAGTGGCCTCACTATTTGACAAGCACATCACCACTCCCGGCTTTCCTTACATAAACAGGACAGAGAGAAATCAATAACAGGCATGGATATCCTCCCGTACCGTTCCAAAGGGGGCTTATCACACTGGTTCAATGGTGTTTCAGGAAAATTCCTGGGAACCTGATTCCTCCAGAGATTCCACACAAAAGAAAAATGGTTCACCATTGTGGTATCGAATATAAGGTTGGTGTAAAATAAGACATACTTATCTACTGACTGCATAGAAATCACATCTGGGGATTATTGGCAAGAATATTACCCGCTCTGAATAAAATCATCAGGAATTATTCATGGATTGGTATCACTACAGTCTAAACCCATGGAACTAGGAAGATACTTGTATTAATTCAAACAATTCATACCTCCAGTACATTAAGTTAATAATAAGTCCAAAAATATCACTTCCATTGTGAAATGTCATGGCACATACTCTACAATTTTAGAACTAAAGGTGGCATACAGAGCTGCCAGACATTAATGAACAAATGAATGTACAACTTTATCGAACTAAAAAACCCACATTGTGCTGCATCCACCCACATGCTACATGGGGGATTCAACATTAAACTCAATACTTGGACCAAGAAGAATTTAACAGTTGTTCGTATGATTTCTATTCACGGAATTGGCACATTAGAAACAGAGTATTTTATTTATCCCCAAGGGGAAATTCCGGGAAGATATCACTTACGACACCCCTATAAGCACACTGCTGGTGTACCAACGTGCTGTGACACAGTTTTATCTACTACTCGCTCCCTCAGCTCACACCCTGACCCTGGGCAGCTTGCAGAACATGCATTTTTGCACTTTATCCAATTATACACCTGGCCATATGAATCACAGTTAAGTGTACTGACCCTTGCTCAGGGTTCCTACACATTTTCTATTTCAAAATTCCATACTTTCCCAGACTTCTCGGTAGATTTTTCATACCATATATGACATCTGAGTGCAAATAGCTAGATGTTTAATATGTAAATAAACGGTTTTGTTTGTGGTGGTTTGTTAACATGTATGTTACATTCTGACTATGTATGCTATTATGTTGCCAGATAATTGCCAAAAGATTGTGTCTAGGTACTGTAGCTCATACAAATCAATTAACACCAAGCCCAGACAAGTTCAATGCACAGCATTTTATTCAAGCTGTTTTATTCTATTCAGTTTTTGTCATGTAAATTTAAATAACTGTATACCTTTAACACCTACAGTAACAGAAGGGATGTTCATGTACAATTCACCAGGGAACTAGAAAAGAGAACTAAAGTCCATTGACTTTGCTTCATTGGCTGTTAGATGGAGTAAAACATAAAACATACTTGTTAACACTGTTTAACAAATAACTATAAATAAAGTCAAATAATAATTAGTAATCATACATTAAAAGAATGCCTTCTGAGACCTCAACATACATAAGAACAAAATGTAAAATCATCAGTCACAAAAAGTTTAAGAACACTCTCCCATTGACTTGTTTTTACCCTCAAACCCCACTTGCTCTCTAAATATGCAAAGTGCTGTGTGAACCACTGTGGGACTGTGAAGAGGAACGAACACACACACACACACACACACAGGTGCTCTTGTTCTTTATTTTTTGCAGCTTTCCTGAGGGCATTTGATTTTGCAAGCACAGAGATCTTGCCAGTGGCTTCTGCTTCAACTGCAACTTCATCTGCAGATGCCAGAAGTGCATTTATGTTGGTCTGAAGCTTTCTTCTCTTCATCTTGAGTTGGTCCACCTCATCCTGTACTACCTTCTGTTTCTGTGCTTGTTGTGTGTTCTCCCTCTTCTTCTTTTCCTCATCAAGGTATAGATGGTGCAGGTATAGATCTTGCACAGCCAGCAGACTGTAGTAGTTCTTTGGTCATCCCTACATTAGCTACCCCACCCACATGGTGCAGGTGGTCTACTATTACCTGCTGGGCAATCAAGGTTCTCTCCTTCATGTTTGCAACAGTGATGTTCTTATTTACAGAGAACCCTCTTTCCACAGAAGCCTGGCCATAGGACAGCAGGAGAACCTTTTGGATGATTTCCCACAGATCTTTGAATGGATGCTCTTTGGCTGTTCAGTCCACTCTCCTACGCAGAAAGTTGGACGACGTTCCACTGTCAAACATCTCTGCACAAAGAGGAATGAACCGGTTTACTTATTTTCCCTTAACATATTGAATAATATTATATTATTGTTTCCCCCATATTTTTGGTCTGTTTTATAAATAAGAACCGCAGTGGAGTTGAAAAAAGTTAAATAATTTAATTTTCACGGCGTCTGGGCATCTAGTTTATTCACTATGTCCATTAAAACTACGATGAATGCAGCCATATGGTTTCCTTACGCAGAAAAGATAGTCCGTTTACTTTTCTGATAACTACATCACTGCATAACTCATAAATGTTCGGACAAGCTTAATATTTGGTTATTTGTGATGCTATGTACACAATATAAGCAATTCAAAGATATTGCCGCATTTTCTTTCGAACTCATTTGGTCGTGGATGTCTGGATTTGGTACAGTTATAAGGCACTTGGGGCAGAGCTGTTGTGCAGGCTGTGACGTACAGGCGTAGTGGCAGCTCTGTGTAGGAGTGTGCGTTCAGTCACACGCCATGCTTCTTGCCTTGCTTTCCATGACATCAGGCTCGCTCTGACCCGTGCTCTCTCTCACAGTGGTAAGCATTTTAGCTGCACTGGCTGCCTGCTCCAAAAGCCATGCAAAACACTCTGCTTGTAAGATCAATTTATTTTTAGAAATTCTGAATTTTATATTTGAGAAAACAGAATAGGGCCAATAGTCTGGAAACACAAATATTTTTCCATACTCTCTTTTCTTTTTTCCATACTTATCCAGACCTGGAAATTACTAAAATCAAATTCCATACTTTTCAATACTGCATAGGAACCCTGTTTGCTCAGCAGTGCCCTACTTGGGATATGATCTCACAACCCTCTGGTTACGAGTGCTCCTGTAGTTCAGTGCTGTGTTTGTAGAGTTTTGGCAGGACATGGGCACTCCCCCGACACGTGGTGCTGGGCTCACTAACAGCAACACAGCATAATAAAGTTTTCACAGCTCAGGAATCTCGTTTTCCGAACCATGTGAGAGAGAAGAACCTTTAAAAAAGTGAGCTCAGATTAACTCACTCTATCCAGGTGAACAGCAGAGGACGAAGACAGTTCATTCCATGTAAAGAATTCAATACTGTTCTTTCTGGGTGCTATAATAACAAATTTGTTACAGATTCATAAAACATTTATATGCAATAAGAACCACTGAAAAACTTTCACTTTGAAACTATATTTAAAACTTGGTTACAGGTCTATGTAAGGCTGTATGAGGTCTTCCACCATAATTTCCTTTTAAGACCACCCCATCTAGTGTTCACTTTGTGTATTGCAAGACTACAGCAGACATGTTTTCTTCCCTTGATAAAAAGTTAACGTTTTTAATATTAATAATAATAATGTGTTGTGTGAGATTCATATTGTGTTGTAATTGTGTGTATATATTGTGTGTGCTGTCACGTGTGGTATGTAATGTCTTATGTGCACTCCTTATTGTGTTTTGAGTTCACTGCACTGTGTTGTGATTTTGCATGCTTTGTGTTGTGTGTGTTGAGGTTTGTGTGATTTGTGTTGTTGCGTTGTGTTGTATTGTGTGTAGTTTTTTGTGTTTTATTGTGTGTGTGTGCACGTGTGTGTACTTTGTGTGGTGTGGTGTGGTGTGGTGCCCTGTGGTGCTTTGTGTGGTGTGGTGTGTTGTGGTGCTTTGTGGTGCTTTGTGTGGTGTGGTGTGGTGTGGTGTGGTGTGTTGTGGTGCTTTGTGTGGTGTGGTGCTTTGTGGTGCTTTGTGTGGTGTTGAGCATACTCGTTTTTACAGTGCCTCTCCATAGCAGTGTATCCCGGGGAGCTTTGGGTAGGATTTATCCCAGCTTTCCCAGAGGAAATCACGTGCTGAAGTGTATGCTGTGCCATACCACAGACATGTAGCATCCAGGCCAGGGGAAATGTGAAACTAATGTGTTTCCTCTGGACATGACCCACCATTAAGTCCTGGAAATATCTATTGTTAAGGCTGGAACTAAATCAAAACTTTAACACTTGACATTCATGATAATAAAAAACACAACCCTACATCTATACTTGTGAGTTGTTTTAGAAAATAAAATAATTTTCATGCTATTAAAAATGTTGATAATTAATTCATGGAGGACTAACTTGCAGTGTGGAGGGCATAAAGAAACTGAATTTGGACAGTTGCCCACAAGTGACTGACCACATGGTGGGCAATACCTCCCTCTAGTGGTCAGCTTCCAAATTACAGTACCATTTGTAAACACATGGCTGGGGTGAAAGAACGCAACTGAACAGACCAAGCTGATAACTCGTGTTCAGACTTGTCAGACGAAATCAAAGTCACACAACCACAGCATATTGCATTCCACTGCCTACACTTCTATGGTAATTATAAACAAATATATTGAGGCTTACAGACACCCTGTCATCATGAACAGATTTGTGTACATGATGCAATAATATGACACCAGAGAGATACTGACGGCATCTTTGAAATTATTGCTGTTTTCCTGGGAACTGTTTTCCAGTTTTTATTCATATTTTTAGTCATTCGTTCAAGATTTTATTCATGTTCCCAAAGCCAGGGAGCACTGTAACTTGATAAGCACTGACTCCAGACCTGCCAGGTGGCGTGTCCTTGAGTTTTGCGTGACATAACTTTGCATGGTCTCTTTATGTCACATATGTCGCCTTTTAGCTCTTTCACACTTGAAAAAGAAAAAAAAAAAAAAAAATAAACAGAGGGGCCTGCAACATCAGATTTTGCGCAAACCTTAAGCACAGAGAATGATGGGATATGCTATATCCAGCTGTATAAATGGGTAACATTGTAAAGAACTGTAACCTATGTAAGTCGCTTTGGATAAAAGTGTCTGCTAAATGAATAAATGTAATGTGAATGTAATATGCTCAAATTATGCAAGATGGGGATCAAAGCTGCCTAACAGCTTTTATTTATTCAAGGACCAGAAATGACGGAGACTGTCAGGAGCTCAGCCATGGCAACATGTGGTAACAATGGACGCCCAGAACCCACCGTCATTCGGGAGGACTGTGCAACTCCACGTTCATGGAGCTCTGTAGTACAGCTCAGCAGGAGGGCCTGCTCTACAGGGGGTGACATCACCCTCCAGAACCAGAGCAAGAGCACGTTCAGTGCCTGTCTGCATTTTCAGGTCTTTAGCTCCGTGAGACAATCATATCTCTTTTTTTAATTATTATTATTAAATTATTATTTAATTATTATTATTAAGTCCAGATAGCAGGGATTGCAGGAACTTCGAAGCCTCTACATGTGATGTACAGTATGAATCATGTGTATCTCTTATTATTATTAGATCAAACATCCACTTTGCAGTGATCTCTCAGCCGTCAGGAGCTAAGCTGTGGTTATGAGTGAAAAAGGGTGCCCTGTGCCAGCCACACTTCACTATACCAATCAAACACGTTAAAAGGAGGCGCCGTGTCCCCAGACCAATCAACAGAGGGCAGATGGTCCCACAGCCTTCGTTCTGTTCTGTGGGAGACAGGGACCGCGTACCCCGGACACACTTGGCAGGGTTGTACTCTCCCTGCTGATCAAGTAAGTGCTAAACCTGAGTGCATCTAGTCTGGCTCACTCTCGTTTGAAAAGTATCATTAATTTGCTAAACAACATATGCTTTTTGTAACTTCCATAGATCCTCCAGCTTTGCAGAGTAAAGCTGCAAAATCTGACAATATATGCATATTAGCTGATAAGTAACTTGAGGCCACAGACTCAAAACGATGAGATGACAATTCTGCACGGGTCATGTGTGCCAACGAGGCCAGCAATGTGGCACAGTGGTAAGGAGAAGGGCTCATAACCGAAAGGTTGTTGCTTCGATTCCCTGCTAGGGCACGGCTGCTTTACCCTTGGCAGGGCTGCCTCAGGAAATACCCAGCTGCATGAATGGATAAAAATGTAAGCTATTTAAGCCACTCTTGGTCAGAGCATCTGCTAAATAACAACAACGTAATGTATCATGTAATGGGGCGTGCCTAGGCTACTCAGTATGTACAGTAACAGCTGAACACAGAGGCTCTGTGCTTTGATATCCCTGCTGAACTCCCCATGTCCCAACACTGCCTCCAGTTGGTCCAGCACCACTCACCGATCTTCTGCTTCCCCTCGAACAATACCCAGATCTTCTATTTTCTATGACCTGATAAGCACCTGCTGTATCCCTACTGTCCTCAGGCTAGAAGGTTCCGGTGTTGTCCATTTTTAGGCCTACTGTAGGAGTTCTGTTTATACGATAACCCTTCAAGGATGAGGATACTTGCAGCTTCAACAATGGCAGAGACAGGTTTTTCGGTGAGAAGTACATTGAGCTGAATATCTGGTCAATAAATGGAATATCTGTGTGGATACAGTGTGATATAAACATTAGGTAACATAATGGTCAGAATGGTGAGCTTGCTCAGAGTAGACAGCTGACAAGGAGAACTCACATGCCTGCATTTGTCTGCCCATGTCCTCCAGACATGGAGAACAGGGAGATGTTGATTTCAGATTGCTTTCCCTGCCCTTCCTCATAAACCACAGTGACTGCCGAAGCTGCGCTTCTTAATGCAATATCCCAGTTCGATACACGCGGGCCATGTGTCTGAGAGCCTTCAGTTTACGGGGCTGCGCAAACCTCTCGCTTTTTGTATGATTACTTATGGGCCCACGCATTAAACACGCATATATTGCTGCACCATGCTGATATGATGTATGCGCACAACGTGAAACTGACATTTTATGATCAGTACAAATCACCTCTGCTCCAAAGTCTGTATTATCAAAGCATAGCGCAGCAGGCTACAGCGTTTACCGATTTTCCTGTTTGTAGGGACGCATCCTGCACGATGGCTTTCCACACTGTGCTCGTTTTTTTGTGATTGATATCAACGAAAACTTTTCTTACATTGACCGCACACAACGTACCCGGACCACACAGCCTCGACTGCTATCGCTGACAATAACTAATTCAGAATGTGATCCTGCCCGCTCTGTTTTTGATAAGCCTCCATCCACCGCTCCAGCGAGAGAGAACCGCGGAGCCGCCAGTGCGCCGTAAGCATTCCACTTTAAAAAGATAATATTTACTCCCTTAAAAAATGAGGTAATCCGCGACACTAGAGCTGATCCGCGACCACAGCAGCGAGACTTTAACGCTATGCATCAGCGTGTTCATTTATCACCACGGTTACCAAAGTGATCTATCAACACAAAGCAGCGCTGTGGGACTGCGATGTTATTTCAGCTGATTGCTAAATCGAGGCTTAACTCGTCTGCCAAATCCCTTCACTCACACCCACTCGCTGATTGACGTCTTTCTGTGCGTCTCGGCGGTTACAACGTCGAAACCCGTAACGCTAAGTCGTAACACTCTAACAATGTTGCCATTGCTTTTGTTGCCAACAATAGCATTTGCTACAGTCTTAGGCAAACCTTTTGACTTAGTTAGAACAGAGTTAAGTTTCATGTCAAGATGTTGATCTTACTGTTGCCTTCCAGAAAACCTCTGGGCACTATGCTTGTTTGCACAAGTAGACCGTCGTATCAACAGTGCATATTATGTGGGTTTACACATTTCAGATTACTGGATATAATACACACGACACAATCACATTACTGCAGGCCACCCCACTTTGAGTAGCTAATTTTGTTACTGGAGTTTTACTTAAGCCATTGAGATAAAGCGCCATTCTCAAGGACAAAGCAGTTTCAGTAAAGGTATAAAACTGCAACCCCCTTCATGAGAATGCTGCGCCCGACCATGCAATGCCTCTGAAAAGTGAAAAACCTGCATCTGAGAGTATGAGCTCCCAGAATGTGTATATATGGGGAATGAGGGTGGAGAGATAAACGTTTTGATAGTCCTTGCACCAAAGCAATAAAAATCTAGCAGTGCATTGCCCCATCCACCCGAGACATTTGCACAATTGCTCCACGTGGGCTTTTAACGACGTTGGAGTATCTCCAGGGGTGAAACATCTTCTAGTCATTGGTAAGCATCACGAAGACTTATTGCAATAAATACGTGTGAGGGCATGCAATGCATTACACATCCTTTACAAAAGATTTCCTTTAAAATGTATTCATGGGAAAAAACGGGAAAAAACTTTGAAGTAGTACTTTGAGTACTATCTCCGTGTGTCGCTGGCACGCACCAAAGGATCGTATTTCAGGTGAAAGCAGTCGACAAAGGATCCAACCGTTTATTTTCTAGAAGGACCTTCACCAAACATTCCTGCTCCCCCGCGGGCGATGCAGAGAGGGGCCTGTGAGAGTTCAGCAGAAATGCATAAAAGCGCTGGAGTGCAGGGCCACTGGGACTCGCAAAACAATTCCCATATCAGCATCTGTTATCGCTCTGGAGGCGCGAGGAACCCGCCGCTGCCGCGGCAGCGCGCCGAGGCGCGGCGGAGTCCGTGTGTGGCAGAGAGTGGGTGGTATTCGCCCCGCGTTCGCATTCACGGTTCAAGTGCGCTGACTCCGACCGCAGTGGCAGCTCCCAGCGCATAACCCCCCCCCAAAGTCCTCACTACCCTCGCCAGAGACCCCCGCTAACATCTGCAGCGTGGGATCGCCGCAGGTTCACACACGACGCGAAAAAGCGGCTCTGCGCCTCTCTGACTTTTCTTTGTTTTTCGCTGATGGCCAAAAGCAGTTTATCCTTTCGGCAAAAGCTGGACTTCACTCGTCTGTGGTTAATATTCCTTGGACTGAATAATATGAGGGTATCTTTTAAAACAGACTATTACGGCTCGCTCTCTGAAAAGATTTTTTTTTTCCTTTCATGAGGGTGATATTTCAATCAGCACATGAATATAATATTACCAGTACAGTGAATCACCACTAGATGGTATTGTGCAATACCTACAAAAACATCTGTTGATTATAGGGGCGCTATATTTAAGCTGATATGGCTGAACTAAACCCTATAACACAGTGCTTATTCTTCTGTGTGAACACACTACAGCCTGCAATGTTGAGCCAAGCCAAGACATCAGGCGGGGGCTGGGGGGTGGGGTATCAAAACAGCCCTCTATGGGAATCTCTAGTTGCATCCTAAGGGTCACAGGCTGACTGTCACAGAGGTCAAGGGTGAAAGGTCGGCAGAAACAAAGACATAGAGCTGGTGTGTACTTGTGCTGGCCTCAGTGGTCCACCGTGCAGCTGTGCGCCGGGCTGCCGTTCCTGCCATCAGAACCACAGAATCTGCACAGATCAAGTACAGCCTTTAATCTGAACTGAACAGAATTTGTTTGGTCATGGGAAATAAAAGGATACGCACATGCTCTCAAAGTCCTGCCTCTGTGTACGGGAGAGCAGTGAGGTATTAGTGCCAGGCCGAGGGTAGTAGTGGTAACTCTAGGTCAGCTGGCTTTTAACTTTATTTATACAATCTGAATGTTCCCTGTCACCATGAAAAACCTTATCAATGTGTCGGCATTTAAATTCGTAATGTATATTATAACATCCCCCCCCCCAGATCAAAATGGTACACTACTTGAGAACACAGCCGCTTCTTTGTCTAGTAAGGCCTTCGGCTTAATGGGTTTAGCTGAAATCAAATAGGTGTCTTTGGCAATTGCAGAAGATAATACTGTTCAGTTCGCTCCATTCAGAACTGAGCAGGTCACGAGGGTCTTGTGAACCCTGGCGATCAGAGGAATACAGATGAGGAAGAAGGATATCCCTGAGACCAAAGAGCTTTTAAATCACTCAGAAGGTTTTTTTTTTTTCCAGCTCGCCGTAATGAGGGTTCTTTCTCACCTGAAGGTCCTCTGTGTCTCTGATGAGTCTGATTTATGGGTTTAAAAAGGGATTTCTCTCCTCTGTTTTCTGTGTGTGTGTGTGTTGGATGTCACTACAGAAGAGCAGGCACAGCTATGGCCAGATTCCTGGGAGCTATCTGTCTCCCTCACAGAGTCCCTGTGATGTAGAGGTGGTAAATCACAGAAGGCCTTCGTCTCAGCAGACAACAGCTCCTTAGCGCAGCCACACCACTGCGGGCCCCTAAAACATACTCATATTTTAAGCTGAATGCATCACTGCGCTTTCTCTCAAACACACGCATTCATCTCACTCTGGCTGTGATAGATTAACTCAGGTGGGGATCAATGCTTACCCTGCACTGTTCCAGAGTGCAAAAGCATCACATGTTCAGTGCTTCAAAGAACAAAAGTATTATTGATATTGTCACTATTTGTTCATTCATCTGGCAGAAACCCTTATCTTAGGTAATTTATAGAGCAAATTCACACACACATACATACACACACACACACACACACACACACACACACACACATACATACAATATATATATTTTTTCATAACCTTCCATGCAGTTCATACCAAGCATGTCATACATTGTAGCAAACCCTATTAATTTATTCATAAATCCCCCCACATTTTTGCAAACATTAAAAAAAAGGAGATGTAGAAAACTGTGTTTGTAGAGAGAGAGAGAGAGGCACACTCTCAGCAACTTAGAGCCAGGGAGAGCGAGTAACAAGGGGGTAATCCGCCCCCGAAAATTCACCACGTCCGGGCAAGAGGAGAGTTCCTCTGGGTCACTGTACTTTTCTTTATTTATCGCCAGCAGACTGTCTTTCCACACCCTGCTTTTAAAGCTTTCACTGTTTGTCCCTTTACGGGCCCATATGAAAATATGCTGCGTCTCACTTAATCACCGGGCAGCCGGCAGACAGGCCCGGCGCTGTGTGGTCCTCCCCAGCACATGCAGTCTAACAGCCGCCCTCAGCCGGGAACCCATTTGTCTCGCTGACCGTCACACTTCATTGCTTTTTAAATCACTTTCTTTCTTGCTTGGTGCAACAACGCGTTTCACATAAAGACTGTCCTTCTGTTTTTTTTCCTGTCAAGAAAGTATTGGCAAAGGACTCGGCTGAATCCGAGAACAAACAGATATGTCTCTCTCTCTCTCTCTCCCTCTCTCTTTCTCTATCTCTCTCTCTCTCTCTCTCTCTCTTTCTCTCTTTCTCTCTCTGTCTAGTTTCAAAATTGAAGAATATTTATATTTTTGGAAGGTCCATATAGCCGTTTTCTGTTTCCAATCAGTTAATTAGATTGGTTTCTCCTCATGGTTTTCCTCAGTCATAATACATCCGAATGCCCCACCCCTGGCTGGCATTAGTGACTGCATTCTGGCATAACTGTTTTCCCATCATGCTGTTGGCATTCTTGCAGAAATGAAGGACATTCCTCCGAGAACTTTAGTTTGAGTTTTTATAGATGGTGCTCCATAAATCAGCTCTGATGCGGTTAGGAGGGTCTGAGGAAAGTGCTTCATATTTTACACAACTAAGCGGGCTCGTTAGGATGTCTGCCCTTTCATATGACAATGCGGATTTATTTATTAATCGATTACCGTTAATTATAGTGGCAATTTATACAGCTTCTGTGTTGGAATGAGGAACGAGGTGAACACAGATACAGCAGATATAGCCTGTTCTGGAATGGGCAGGCCCCACTCATTCCCTCTTTGGAAAAATCAGCATTTGTCTCCAGGTCCTCTGAACCATCATCAAACATCCTCTCTCTGGCACTTGGTCCACCCTGCCCACCTGTGTGCCATGGCAGCTAGAATAGCGCCACCTACTGATAGTGGAGGAACTGTGCAAAATCAGCCTGCAAGTACAGGCAGCAAATACTTTTCTGAATCCGATGTTTCAATTTAATCATTTGGAATTAGAGCAGACGAGGCCGTGTGAGCGTACAAGCGCACATGTGTGTCTTGTCAGTTTGTAATGAAACACACAAAGAGTTGGGTTTGCTAAGATTTGACATTAATTTTGTCCATTCCAAGCCAAAATAAAATCATCCGTTAGCCAAAAAAGCCCAGACAGTAATGTTATATGGTACATAAGGTAAGTCATACAATAGCATAGCTACACCCCTCATCTTTCCTCTGCGGTATGCGGCTGGCTGATGAATCTCCCTCCCGGCCACTCGTTTTGGGTCTGGCGGGTGACTCTGAGCCAGTCCATGGGAGTGTCTGCAGTGTGCCCCGCCCGTTGGTTCGGCTCTTGGGGGGCTGTGGGATTTAGTGCAGGGCTTGTGCAGAACCCTCGCTTGTCGCCAGGCCCAGAAACGCAAAGTGTTCACACTCTCACCAGACACTTAGGAACATTATGAATCACTTTCCACCCAATCCCTCCAGCGCAACTGAATTACGGCCCTGCTGCTCCCCCCCCCCCCCCCCCCCCCCCCCGGCATCTGTTCATTTTCACCCTTTAAGAAGTGTCTCACTTCATTAATATCCTATCCATGTGAAATATGAACTTACTATTCTAAACATCTATGACGCCTGGACCGGCTAAAGATATAAGACACAGCCTTGTGGTTCCTGCTCATTTCCAGTGAATTCCAGTGAGTTCCTTGAATGAATGCAGAATAAACACATGGATTGATCAGGAATATCCATTGGCTGCATGTCAGCTAAAACTCACGCCATACCACATGAACTTTACTGCAAATTTTATGAGGTGTTTTACGCACCGTGTTTTAAACTTTTCTCATTTGGCCCTGAGTCAAAATCAAGATGGTCTCCGAAAGATTGAATTATGAAACCCTTAACATTTGACCGCAGTAATTTCTCTACATCAGCCTTGATTGAATCTGTTACCCTGGCAACAGTATGGCAAAGATGTCCAGGATCTTTACTTATTGCCTGGAGATCACAGGTTCAAGTTGTGGATGGCATAACATGAATTTAAGCTATCTACATTACCCCGAATAAAGCTGTCTGCTAAGCAAATCCGCTATGACAATTTATGATAACCTGCTGTCACAAATCACAGTTATAGTTTCATCATGATTACCATGCAGATATATCCAAACTAACTACTTTACAATCATTTACTGTCCCATGTGTATATCAATCCACACATTATGATTTCTGTATTATCAGGAGACATTATAACTCTTACAGTGTGCGTTTTTCCTACAGTGGAATAAAAGACCTCATTCTCTCTGTGTTTGCTGGAGAGCCATCTGTGAGTTCCGGAGAGGGAAAGAACCAGAGAGGGAGAGAGAATGAGAGAGAGGCAAGAGAGAGGGATGAGATAAAGGGGAGAGAAAGTGAGTCAGGAGAGAGAGGGCAAGAGAGAGGGGAAGGCGAGAAAGTCAGATAGAGACACCAAAAGAGAGAGAGAGGGAGAGCGAGAATGTCAAAGACACCGGACAGGGGCTAAGAGAGAGGTGGGCGCCCGGACCACCCCCCCCCCCCTTGTTAATGTGGTATGGAGCTGATCTCATATAATAGCTGCAAACGGTGTGGAAATGGAATTCGGTAGGACCCAGAGCTCCTCTTGCTCCCCGCTCACCGTCCCACAGGCAGCTGAGTACATAAAGCCCGACGCAGAAATCCAAAACAATGACATTCCCAATCCTGTGTGTTTAGTCTCTCCCCGAGCCTGTGCAATTATCTGTTTCTTCACATCACTTGACCCTGAAGCCAGAGCACCCATCTGGCAGCGTGGAGAGAGAGAGGGAGAGAGAGAGAGGGAGTGGGGCTGTGTGTGTGTGTGTGTGTATGTGTGTTTGTGTGTGCATGTCTCTGTGTATGTTTGCATGTGTGTGTGTGTGTGTGTGTGTTTGCGTGTGTGTTTGTGTGTGTGTATGTGTGTGTTAATGTGTGCTACACCGGGCCTCCGCACAGAGCCAGATCTCTCCCACGGTTCCTGCGGCGCTGACACTGCTGAGGAGGCCGTGTTTGCCTTTGTGCTGTGATCGTGTTATGATAACATCTGAGCACATCTGCTGAACTTTAAAAATTTCAGTTGTTGAAAGTAGCAATCACTGAGATCAAGACTAGATAGCTCCTGGGAAAATCCCCTGCAGTTCCGTCCAAATGCACTGGAGTGTATGGCAAAACGCCCACATACTGAGGGATAGGTAGATAGGTAGATATATAGATAGGTAGATAGATAGATAGATAGTCCAAATGAGCCTTTTCAGTACAGTACATATAAATGTCTTATGACCACTTCCTGCATTTCTTTGGCATTACCAATAATACTTGCATAACATTGTTATTACACAACGGCAATGCCAACACATTTAGTGGTCCATGTACAGGGGTTTTGCCTTTGTCTTCTAAAATGCAAAACAACCACAGAACATATTTGCCAGGTCATTTCCCAGATAATTCTGTATTTAGACTTTCATCTGCCCTGACACCTCTTCAAAATCAAATTCCAAACATGCTTCATTGGCATGACTGTTCAGGTCACAGTGTTGCAATTCATATTCAGCATGTTCACAGTATTTAACTTAGTTAAAAAACTATAAATAATAAATTAACCATTACAAACATAATTAAAATAATGACAAAAAAAATACGAGGAAGAAGAATACAAACAGCGCAATAAGGCAGACAATAAAAACTAAACAACTAATTAAAAAGTAATTCTGAAGCTTTATTGTTCCTCTCATTCTCTATTACTCTTTATATCTCTAAGCCTTTTGCGGTCACTGTCTCTCTTTCTCTCTCTCCCTCTCTTGCTGTTATTGTTCTGCCAGTACTTGCTATGCCAAGCCTTTGCTCCCTCTCAGATGCACGGCACCACTCCTGACAGATGGAGCTTTGATTGCTAACCCAGAACACAGCAAAGGAGTCCACACTGCCCTTTGCACATGAACAATGTCACCATGTCACTGTGTTCCTTCAAAACAGTGACAATAAAAACACAGGCCGCAGACGCCTCCCTCTCTCTGAGAAAACCCCGCCCCGTCTCGAAGGCGACCGGCGGCCTCACGCAGAGACGCTTACCGCCGCCCTCGCCAGCTCTTCTACAGCAATTTGTAGCCATTGTGCAGCTGTGAATAGGCATTTATTGTTCTTGCTGGAGACGTCTCCTGTCCTTTCGCACATTTCACAGGTCTTCCAGAGGCTGTTTATGTGCCGAGCGCAGCGCTCCGTGGAGCTTACAACCTAATGGAGTGTGTGAGAGGGGCCTGCTCTCCTTCATTATGTGTTCAGCTGTACTAACACGCCGTCTTTCTCTCTTTCTCTGCTCCCTCTCTCTCTCTCTCCATACATCTCTCTCTCTCTCTCTCTCCATACATCTCTCTCTCTCTCTTTCCATACATCTCTCTCTCTCTCTCTCTCTCAGCCTCTGCCTCCCTACCTCTGCCCCTTTCTTTTCCTCCTGTGTCTGTTCCTCTCTTTATCTCTCTTTCTCTCGCAACCCTCTTCCCTCTCACCCAAATTTAAATTCAATTTCAAATCAGCCATATTGGCATGGACAAATAAGGTACTGTGATTGTTTGGAATGAAGTCAAAGGTGCATACGGTACATACTGACAATGGTGAGGGGAAAAATGTGAAGATAATACCACCAACATTAATAATAATTTCATTTTCTCTGTCTGTCTGTCTGTCTGCCTGTCTCTCTCTGTCTCTCTCTCTCTTTCTCACTCTCTCCCTCTCTTCCCCTCTTCCTCCTCTCTCCCTCTCTCTCTCTCTCCCTCTCTCTCTCTCTCTCTCTCTCTAACTCTCTCTCTCTCCCTCCCTCCCTCTCTCTCTCTCTCCCTCTCTCTCCCTCTCTCTTTCTCTCTCCCTCCCTCTCTCCCTCTCTCTCTCTCCCTCTCCCTCTCTCCCTCTCCCCTTTCTTACCCCCCTGCTCTCCGTCTCTCTCCGCGCGGTTAAGAGGGTAGCTGACACTTCACAGGCCGGCTTCCGTAAACACGGCGCGGGCCTCGGGGTCGTCGGCTGTATCACATCTACGTGTTTATTTTCCTCCTTCCCCCTGAGCAGCCCAGGGAAAATATAGGGGCACCTACAAGAGAGACAACAGCAACAGTGGCGTTTTTTTCCCCCTCTCTCTGAGTCATGCTTCACTGTGATGAAAATATTTACTCTGCTGAATGATCTCAGGGCTGGATGGATTGACAGTGTTTGTGCCATGGTGGGCTTGTTTAGAGTAGAACGTGAAACCTTGATATAGGGTAAATAATAATAATAAAAAAAAAAACCCTATTATCTCAATGCAGCGAATATCACCATTGTTCTCACCAATAGCAAGTTTAATTTTTTGGATTGTTTGAAAGTGGCTGTGTGCTATGCACATGATCACACCCACTGTGGGTCACCTTCAGGTGCTGAGCATGGTCTGATGGGACCCCTGTAAACGGTACTGGACCCCTACAGGGACAGTACCAAAACTCTGCACATGCAGAAAACCACATTGTCCCAAGCACTCCCATTCCCACCCCATCTCCTGCCGTTATGCATTGTATCTCTGCGTTACATTCCTTGGTGGATCGGACAAGACGCTGTGGCCATGCCCAAGGCTAGAGACTGCTGTCGTCATGACAGCTTTTATTCAGTAAGTGTATGTGCCTGCGAGTGCTAATGGAGGTGCTCGTTTTTGGAATCGGAGAAACCTCCTTCGGTCCCGTCCATAAATTGGGAAGCCGTAGTGGGGCTGGAGACGTCTCTTTGTGAATTAAGCTAATAGCAGTCAGTTTAACCACCCTGGCACCAGAGCACGGGTGTGCTTCCTGTTTTTAATCAAAAAGACCGCCGCGAGTATTGAATTTTATTGTTGGAACGAACGCTTCTCAGAACCTCCGGCAGCGGTGGCAACATTTGGGCCAAGCGTTTTTTTTTTTTCTCCCTTTTTTTGCATCTTCAATTTAGAATTGAAGAATTAAATTAATCAGAAGAGTTTCGGATGTTTTCAGCTTTTTGAGTTTTGAGTTTTTGAGTTTTAAACCTACTGGAATCAATATGATGAACAAAACAATTCTAACTCAGTTACTGCGGCCCCCTTTTTTTTTTTTTTTTTTGGAATGAAGTTAAATTTACCACAGCCACCCTCTGGCTCTTTCTGCAGTGTGTCCGTGTATCTTGCCTTCTAGCTTCAGCTGTAAACAGTGTGGTGTGTTTAAACACTGTAAACATTACAGAACTCAGAACTGTATATTGTAAGAAAGATGGAAGTGGACATAGCTGAAGCAGTGTTTCTCTTCTAATTGCTGAGGTGTAATTGTGGAATGAATGGCCGTGTCCTTCTCCATTTTTCCACAGAGCAGTTGTCAAGGGGAAGGATTTACACATGAAAGGATGTCGTCTGACATAATGGGGGAAACGCAGACCCATCTCCAGTGTTCCATGTCCTCTGAGAGGCTGAAAAACATTGCTGGCATTTTGATTTTTGTGTGAGATTTTGAAAAAGTGACCTACAGGGCTGACGACCTTCTGATCTGAAGTCAGAGACAGTCAGTCAGAGCAAAGATTGTTTAAAAGTTAAACCTGTTTGTCCCTTGAACACCGGGTCTATAGGGGGCAGAGGAACATCCCTGTTCTGTGCAGCACCAGAAGAAGACAGGTTCAAATCCGGTCTTGAAAACTGGAGAGAGATTGAATAATTATATTTGTACATATACTTGGGTGGCTGTGCAGCATGGTAGGAGGTGGTAAGGAGGAGGGATCATAATTGAAAGATTGCCGGTAAAATATTCCCTTCTGGGGCACTGCTGCTGTACCCCCTGGGCAAGTTACCTAACCCTAGTACTGCCTCAGTATATATACAGCTGTGTAACTGGATAATATGTGAAAATTGTAGCCTATATATTGCTCTGCATAAGAGGATCTGCTAAACAACAGTAATGTAAACATCTTTTTAATTCAAATTGGTTTATTATTCTGAATGGAATGATATGTAATGTGTTATAATCAGATATGGTGCTTCGTAATGCAGTATAATGGTGCGTGATGTGGCATAATCAGATATGGTGCTTCGTAATGCAGTATAATGGTGCGTGATGTGGCATAATCAGATATGGTGTTTCGTAATGCAGTATAATGGTGTGTGATGTGGCATAATGACATATGGTGCTTTGCATCGCAGCGTATCACAGTATATCAGTGCAGTGTAATGCAGTTTCACAACGCCTTGATCATGCTGTTTTTCAGCTCTCGCCCCATACGGAGATGCGATGATGCCGAATGCACACCAACGCCCACCCGTTACGCGGGGAGAGGAGCGGGCGTCTCCTCCGCCTCGTCAGAGCCGTGTCCCACATCTGGGGTCAGCATGGAGAGGGGGGGCAGCGGGCCCCATCTGCCCGCTCCTCCAGAAAAGCGTGAAATGATTAATCCTGATTTCACTCCCTGACCGCCGTTAACAGCTCGGCGGGCCCCGGCCCCCGGCTCCTCTGCCCGGAGCTTCCAGCACTGCGGCCGCGCTCCTCTCCAAAGTACAAGCACCTGAGAAAACAAGCACGGCTCGGCCCGCCGCGCGTCCAAGGAGAAACGCTCCCGAGTTAAATATAGATATAATACCCCTCCAATTCCGAGGAATCCAAACAAATTAAAGATGTCTTTCTTGGAGGACGGCTGACACGGAGTGGGACGGCGGGTGGGAAAAAGGAGATCGGTGGGGATTGTTAGCCGCCGGGTTAGCGTAGCCTCGCTCTCGGCTTCCGCGCGCGGCTAACAAGGGCGTTTCCCGGCTGCGGCCTAATGAGCGCTTACAGGTTCATTTGGTTGTTAATCAGCTGTGCTGGGCTGCAGGCTGTGGTGATTGGCAGCAGTAATGACTCTGAAAACTGCAGGACAAGCAGAGCGTTTTCACTGAGCCGCTCTGTGGCTAACCGAAAGACCGACCCGCCCGGCCCCCCCAAACCCACCCGCAATGAGAGTACACTGCTGTACGTCATCCAGCCATTGAAGGCCCAGATTAGCCTCATACTCAAAGATGCTCACATACATACGAGCATTTACCTTGGCACAAGCAAGCTTGAATGCACGAATTATTTCTTGACATATTTAATTGGCAACCAAATCAACAACACGAACATATACAGCTCATGGTTAGCCTTTTCCAGCAGCACCTGTAATCCTGTCTCAACTACAAAGGAAAGAACCTCTTCAATTACCTCAGTGTAGCGGTATATAGACTGGGACACTGAATGATGTGTAAAATCGGGCCTGGCAGGCTTTCCCTGGAGCTGTAGCCCAGTGCAGTTTGGTAGGGGAGTCCTTTGTTTGAGTTCCAAGGCTGCTGTTATTGAATGTTTGACCTGCAGTTCCCGTAATGTTCCGGAATGCTGATGCAGTGTTGCTCCTGACTGCAGTGCCGGGAACACACACCGTGTACACACCGTAGAAAAGGACGCCCTGGTTTCTCTTCAGATCATGCACATAATCAACTGCATCAGGAACTTCCACTGGTGCTGTTCAGTCAGGCTGTACCCGGGTTAAAATTACTCCAGGACGATTGCATGGATACCTTAAATCTGATCAGTCTAACCAAACTTCAAGCTCAGTATCTTGACTGTGTAGCTTTGCATTATTGTGAATATGGAAGTAAACCGTATTTGTTTTCAGCTGATTTTAGCTCTAAGAGGATAGAGGGATAACAACAAAATAACGCAGTTTTCTTTGCGGAGAAAAATAAATGTGTGATGAGGACACACACACACATACAGAGACACACAGACACACACACACACACACACACACACACACACACACACACACAGACATAGATGCACATGCACACAAACACACAAGCATTCAGTTAACCAAAGGAACCTGTGAAGCTGTTGTGAGAAAAGTAGAACAGTAAAGTAAGCTTTGTTTCAAAGCAGAATATCTGATCTGTCTTTTGCGTGGCAATCACTTCATGTATTAAGGTATTCAGTTCTGTATTTGAGAAATAGAACCGTGAAACTGAACCATTTTCTCGCACAGACCAAGCATAGTGTTCTGTGGAGAAAGCAAGAGGACTGCTGCCTGCACATTGGGAACCCATGGGTACAGGTCCATGCTCAGTCTGTTAATTAATGTTGGTGGTCCCAACCAGCCAGTGAGACCCCGCCAGCATCTCAGCCACCCTTTGTTTCTATTCATTTTAACGTTTACTCATCGGGATATTCTCACCCAGACCACACACAGCCAGAGAGCACACACACACACACACACACACACACACACACACACACACACACACGCCCCCCCCCCTCCCCTGGCCAGGATAACTGCCTGTGGTTTTAAATGTGGGTAAAGACATGACATCACAATGTGACATCACTGATGACACAACATGACACAGGTAAAAGCAGGCCCCTGTTCCAAAAAGAGTAAAGCTCGTGGAGAGATAAGCAGCATCTGTTTCAGCTCCGCTCACACAGATCCTGTCTGCTCCCTTGATCATGTGTAAGTTGTGCAACGTGGACAGCACTCCAGGGAGCACACCTTACATATTAAAGGGTTAACACTGTAGCGTAGTGGTGAGGAGCAGGGCTCATAACCGAAAGGTTACTGGTCCAATTCCCCGCAGGGGCACTGCTGCTGTACCCTTGAGCAAGGTACTTAACCCAAATTTGCCTCAGTAAATATCTAGCTGCATAAATGGATAACATGTAAAAACTGTAACCTATGGAAGTCGCTTTGGATAAGAGTGTGTGCTAAATGCCAGTAGTGTAATGCAGTATGCATAATGTGTATGCTGTAGTGTGCATCTCAGCATGGATATGACCAGACTATTCTCACCATTGCCCATTACAGTGCTCTGGAAAGTGGGCATACAGTGGTCTCTGGGTGTATTTTGCAGGAAATATTACTTGATTGAACCTAAAAATATCACAAAAACATGTATATTATATATAAAGTGAATATACATAATATTAATTATACGATAATGAGGACAGACTAGCTGTATATTTACCTTGCAGTAATTAACCAACAGCTTTTGTTGTAGTGGTTTGTTTTTTTAAAGCTCAAAACAAGAAACATTAATATTACAGATCTAATGATATTACAAATCTAAATCGTACAAAGTCTGTGGGGTTAGAAATAGATCAGTTTAAACAAAGTTTATTTCTACCAAAGCCGTGTTCTGTTGAAAAGGACTTTGTGTGGAAATACCCACCTCTGCCGTTGTGTTTTTGGATAGCTTAGTAATGCTAACGTGTCTTAAGGAAGTATTTATTTATTTTTTAAATGGAAAGCACCGTGATAAAACCATAATGGGCCTGAATCAGCAGTGAATCACCCGACAGCGGTCACAAAGAAGCTTTAAAAGGGGAAATACAATGTAACTTTTTAACTTCTGAGTCTAACGCAGAATAGACATTTCTGAAAAATGACCATCTGTCCCATATTGCTGTAAAGGATATCTCATGCCAGCCTGTGTCATGCTATGCTGTATGTATGTGACTTTATTGTCACTCCAGGGCTTCCGTAGTTAATTCCCACTGATGTCCCATTCCCCCAGTCTGTGTGTGAAACCTGCATTATTATTATTATTTTACATTCATTACTAACACATGCGTGTACATAATATCTACTGGTTTTCATGATTATCATGCAATCCCAAGTTCAGGAAAAAAAATGATTTAGAGAAAAAAACAGGGACATTATGTTTTTGATATTCAGACATCCTGATTCTTAATATTATCATAATCTTATTTAAAATTCATAGAGTTATTATTATTATTATTATTATTATTATTATTAAGCCGGTGATGGCCAGCTGTGACTGGTTGTGGCTTTGAAGCCAGAGGCCACAGGCCTTGAGGGTGCCAGACAGGCCTAAACGAATGGTAAGAAATGTCAGTGCAATATCTACGCAGCATAACTCACAGCTCCTTAAGGATGTCCAGAGTGATGGCCCTCAAAATAAGAAAAAAAGCAAGGTTTGCACTCCAAAGTAATTTATGGGCTGAAAACAGGTCAAGAGGGAGGGACGCGGGTACAGACCCCTGCAGTGCGCCTTCCGGCGGTTGCGGAGGAAACGTCTGGGGTCCAGAGCGGAAACCAGGCACTGATGTCTGTCACAGCCTTCTCCCGACACGTTATACACCTCCAGCCCTGGAGATGGAGCGCAAAGCACCAGCCAACACCCTCTTCCTACGTCTGTCAAGTCTGTCAGACCCCGGCTGTGCTGCTCTTATGTACGTGTGTGTGTGTGTGTGTGTGTGTGTGTGTGTGTGTGTGTGTGTGTGTGTGTATGTGTGCGTATGTGTGTGTGTATGCGTATGTGTGTGTGTGTATGTGTGTGTGTGTGTGTGTGTGTGTGTATGTGTGTGTGTGTGTGTGTATGTGTGTGTGTGTGTGTGTGTGTCTGTGTATGTGTATGTGTCTGTGTATGTGTGTGTGTATGTGTGTGTGTGTGTATTTGAATGTTTGTGTGGCTGTGTGTGTGTATATGTGTGTGTGTGTGTGTGTGTGTATTTGAATGTTTGTGTGGCTGTGTGTGTGTGTGTGTGTGTGTGTGTCTGTGTATGTGTGTGTGTCTGTGTATGTGTGTGTGTATGTGTGTGTGTCTGTGTATGTGTGTGTGTCTGTGTGTGTGTGTGTGTGTGTGTATGTGTGTGTGTGTATGTGTGTGTCTGTGTGTGTGTGTGTGTGCGTGTATTTGAATGTTTGTGTGGCGGTGTGTGTGTACATGTGTGTGTGTCTCGGAATGTCAGTACTGTATATATCTTGCATACATCTTTTCCAGCAGTGTGTTATTTTGTCTCTTTATTGACGTGATTATGAGATTATGTAATGGCTTCACACAGTTCAGTGATGAATATGATCACTGAAACTGATGCACAGGCTGAACTGCAATGCAGAGCAAATGTCCTCCATCGCTGACAGATTCATGGCTTTATAATGATGCATTGCAAAGAAAAACAGTTTTGAAGTTTTATATCCATTAATCTTCAATGCTTGTGAGTCATTTCAAAGTAAAACCATCAAAAAATGTATTTTACGTCCAGCGTGGAACTAAGTAGTGTAATTTGTGAAAAAAATCCCCCGCGGTCAGATATTTTCCATTTTACATGACCAGAATTATTTAGTATTTCAGACTTCATTTTATTTTTATTTTATGATATTGTGAAATATTATGCTTAGGTTGCATATAAAACAGTGGTGTATAAATTTGATGACAGTTATCAAAAGTTTCATTTTTTCCAGACAGAACAATGAGAGCAGTGAAATACAGAGGGAGAAAGAGTGAAGGGGCAAGGGGAAAGGAGAGAGGAGGAGGAGAGAGGGAACGAGGAGAGGAGGACGACTTTCGTCACTCGTAGGTCATTGTACTGAAAAACAGTGAGCAGGGAAGCCCAGGAGCCACAGTGCTGAACAAAACCACCACACCACACAAGAGTGTTTCCAACGCACAGATAAATAAATGATTCTAGGGCAGTTACACAGAAGTAATGCATTGAGATACGGCTCGTTATGACATGAGAGAAATCCGCTTTCTTGGTTTGCCTTACCTTACTCCCCCTCACACCCTGCTTTCCTACACGGTATAGCATGAAAAATAGTATGAGGTTGTTTCTCGGTGACAGTGACACTTACTTGAAAACAAGTTCGTAGCTCCTGGGTGTTTTGTAAAATTTTTCACCCATCGTCGATTATTTCTCGCCATCTTAAAAAATAAACATAAATGACCAAATAAAAACCCACATGTCCATCACACATCTATTATACTGTAGGCTATTAATTCTTCTGAGGCACCCTGAGCTCAGTGAAATCTCACATCAAATTTGGTGTCGTCTTGACAAAATTGCAATTGATACAACAAATCCTGCAGTTATTATTATTTACATTAATTTCTAACACATTCTTATACATTTTTATATACCGTGTGCTGTGTATGTACTGGATTTTAAAGGAAAAAACTGGAATGATCATATTTAGATATTCTGACACTTAAATATTATTCTACTCTTCTAGTCCGAAGTCACAAACTATTATTATTATTATTATTATTATTATTATTATTATTATTATTATTATTATTGTTGTTGTTATTGTTTTTATTGGTATTATTTTATTAGTAGTGAGGATTAGCCTTATCAGGAATACTGTAAAATAAAAGAGCAAGCTGTTGATGCTGCTATCCCTTGCTAATTCCCACTGAAGAGTTACACTGTATGTGCAGATGGCAGGACATAATTTGCATTGAGGCTTATTTGTGAGGGCCTCACATAGACACATGTATTATTCCTCCCCTGACAGAGACTGATAATAAAGTACTGTTTAGCTAACAGCCCCTATATGTGTTAAAGGCCTGCTAAAGACTTCCTGAGTAGGGGGGGGGTTCTCTGCTTTTGTGGGTCATTGGAGGCCGTTTTTTGGTCGCCTGCTTGTGCAGCCACTTAAAACCATTTGGAGAAGTCATATTCTGCTCAATTTAAGAGCGCTGTTTTCCCTCTTTGAGACAGCTGGCTGGAAAATGTACCCTGGAAAAGGTGTCTTTTTTTCCAGACGCTGCGAAACTTTTGAGCAACATTTGAATAAATGTTATCTTTAAAAGCTTGAGATTTTCACGGGGGCCCGTGCTAAACAGAACCCCATTGAGCACCGGTGGGCGAAAAACCATCAGACAGCGGACGAGGATCACAGGGCCAACAGTCAGAGGATGGGGGGGGGGGGGGCGAAATCCCAATAAAACTGCCCTGATGTCAGGAAACTGGTTACAGGACACAGACTCTCACTCCTTGCCTTACACCACCCAGGAGAAACAACAGCCAGCACAGGTCTTCTTCATGTACCGCATTTCATTCCTTTATATCTATGTCTGCATCCACCTGGACACTGGCAAAGCAGCTTTTATCAGAATCGTCAGAAAAAAAACATGATTTATTTAAAACGGTTTTCAAATGCCTGTACTGAGGAATTTAATGGCTCTTTGCTCCTTATTGCCCAAATGTGTACACATTTTGTTTTGAGTAAAAATTTGACTTTTTCCTCCATCAGTGTTTGGAAGTAGGAAGCAATATGTGTTTGTAGGTTTGAAGCATGCGTGTGTGCATGTGTGTGTGTGAGAGAGAGACAGAGAGAGAGAGTGTGTTTGTGAGAGGGAGTGTGTGTTTGTAAGGGTGTGAGTGTGTGTAAGTGGACACTGGGTGAATAAGAAGGCACATAAGCAGAAACACACGTGTCCCCGCTCAGTGCTGAGAGAAGGCCAGCGGGGAGGTGAGGATGAAGGGGTCAGCGCGGTGTCTCCAGAGAAACAAAACCAGCCCTGCAGCGCAGTCACAGCGGGAACGTTACCATTACGCTGCAGTAACATTGCAAAAACCTTATACCTTACTGTACCCAGGTTTGCGTCTTTGGACATTCACTATTCCACTGCTGGTGGAACAGTGCTAATAATAATAATAATAATAATAATAATAACCATTTATGAATTTAAAATAGAAGGGTCGGATAATATTAAGCATCATTATGTCTGAATACCAAAAATATTATTTTCATGTTTTTCCTTTTTTAGTTTTCAGTTTTGTTAACAATGGAAATTAAGAAAAATCTTAATATTAATATTAATTAACATGAAAAATCATATTTCTCATACAGTGCATGCTACTTTTTACAGTAAAAAATACAAAAATGCTTTACAAGTTACTATTGACAAGATATTGTTAAAAATATAATGCCCATTTATATTCATATCACACAACTATGGACAAATAGTTTGACACAAATGTGAGGAGAGTATTGAAAAAGGAGCATTTGCAAGATTATAGACACATTCAGTGAGAAACAAGGGCTTAGTGCCTTTTATTCCACAAACAAAAGATCCAAATGACTGCACATTATAAACAAATACAAATGTAAATAGATTTACTTAGATAAATACAACCTCGCATGCTTCCTGAGACAGCTTTAGACTCAGTTATCTATTAACATCCACTATTAACACGCCAGACTGATCTAAACTCAGATGTAACAGACATGCTAGACTGATAAAAACAAACTGTAGACTACAGTGCTACAGTGTAGAACTGTTAGGATGTCTGGAGAGTTGTTAAGATGTCTGGTACTTTAGCACTCTAAAGCTCTGATGTCTTTTTTTTTTTAACTTGGCTCTTCACTTCCGTGCAATGACACACATACTACAGGGGAATATCGGATGAAGGAACAGTGATATTTCGATTTCAATTAACACTTTCATTTTTTGATTATATGTATTTTTCATTTTAAAAGGTTTTTATTCATATGGGGCTATGCATTTTTAACCACATATTTAGTGTAAATGAAAAGCTACAATTATGATTACACTAAGAACATCAACAACAGAATCATGAAAATAAAATAAAAAATTTGATGTAGTTTGTAATACAGGAAATTGATGTTCATATGTTTCAATTAACTACTTTTTTTTGTTGCAATTCAAGCTTTCTACAGTCTGTCAGTAAGTGAAAAGCTCGTTTTCCTATCCAGCAGAGGGGGCTATGTCTCTGTTATCCCCCTGAATGTCTCACATACACTCGTTCTCTATCACACACACACACACACACACACACACACACACACACACACACACACACACACACACACATGCGCACACACACTAACCCACCACACACAAACACACACAGACACACACACACACACACACACACTCACACACACACACACACACACACACACACACAAACACACAGACACACACAGACACACACACACACACACACACACACACAAACACACACACACACACAAACACACACACACACACACACACACACACAAACACACACACACACACACACACACACACACTCTAACATCACATTACATTTCTATCATTATCACAGATTTATCATTATCATAACTCAGAATATTCCTAACAACAGGCAGGCAACAAGCACACAAATGAAAACCATGGCAGCGTGGATGCGTTTCAGCCTTTATTAGTGTTGCAGGCTTCCTTCCTGACATAAAGCACATTTTTATACATTATCTCCATTATATTACATTATTACATTTAATGTTATTCATTATGCATGTGGTTGGATATTTACCGAAGCAATTTGGGTCAAACACCTTGCACAAGGTTACCACATCAGTTCGGCCTCCTACAGTTCAGCCTTGTACTCCTTTGCTCACAAGTCAGTTTCTATAAGCTTGACAGCCCATTGCCACCCCTGGCGTATGTATATGGGCACAAGAGTACCATACTACAGTCAGACAGCCCTGGAAGAATGGAAACTCTGTCCTGGAGAAGTCATTTCTGGGTTTACATCACGAAATTATATTTCACGTGAAAATTAATCTTTTTTTTAGCAGAACACACTGATTCCAAGACAAAGGAAAAAGTTTCAGACTCTGAGACTGGAAAGAATGGTATCTACGCACACTGAAACTGACACACATCAGGTATTAATGTGCCAATCAATCCACAACCGACCACTGCGTCCTGTTTAAAAAAGAACGAGCCAAACGTCATTTAATGTGCCTGTGACCATCATGTTTCAGATGTTCCTCACACAGCCTGGTTCACATGAGGTATTGCCATTATATCTGGGGCGGTGGACGTGAAGTACCGAAAATAGACCTAAAGAAACTGCAAGCTCAAACTCACATGCACTGCAGCCTGACTGTTTTAAATGTTATACTGCCTGACTGTACGCATTAAAGACTTGGGTTTCTCCGCATTCCTCCATCCCTTGCTGAATGACAGATTTCCAGCCAGTGAACTTACGGATGTATATTTGTACGGAAAGATTACTGGACAAATTGTCGACCCCCCCCCCCCCTCCTTTTCATTTTATCGGTTGACTAAAAAACTCGGCGTTCCTGTTTGAAAAGGCAGCGCTGCCTAAGAAAATATTTGTTGCACTTTGCCTATTTATCATGCTAAAAATATTTCTTCTGTTTTAATTATGTCAAACCTCCTTCTCAGAGGCGCGCTTGACATAAATCGAAACTTTATGCTACCTTTGCAAATGAAGTACTTGATTAATAAAGAGCCCTACTGTGTTCAAACATATAAGCCATGCAAGTCCCATTTGAAGCGAAAGCCGCAAGTGGAGAATTGCTTTGCCTCGAGCAGTCACAAGGGGGTTGCACATTTCAGTCGTGCTTATGCTGTTAGCTTACTTTGGAGCGTTTCTGAGGGAGCCAACATGACCAGCAGATATAATGAAACATTCAGTGACCCTGCGGCCCCCCCACCACCACCCCCCCGTGCCAAACCCTGCACCGCCCCCCCGGCTCTGCTGCAGAGGACCATGGGCTCCCTCTCCCGCTCTCTGGGATCCTCTGGTCTGACGTTGCCCGAGTCGGACATGCAGGGCTGTGTGCTGTCCTTCATACCCTGAACACACATCCCTAACCCAGCCTTGCCTTGCATAACCCTTGTCCTCGCTGGCTTATGGTCAATGCTGCTCTTTTTTATTAATTTTTTTTTCTTCTTACCCTCCCCATGTTAAAAGAAGTGAAACGGCACCTGAGAGCAGCTCTGGTCAGCTATTTGATCAGATGCACCTCTCTCAGAAGCTCCTTCTTATTTATTTATTTTTTAAAACTATTGTGTGGAATGGCATTGTCTTTTGTTCAATGCTCCAGATATTTCTATAGATTTTTTCTGATAGATTGAGTTTACCATAAGTGTATAGGCTGTTTATTCTGCTGGCCCTCGATTTGGGGGGGCTTGTTGCCATGGTAAAGAAAACAAACCCAAATGATGTCATACACAAAAGGTGTACGTCTGCTTTGCAGAGTGCGTGACAGGCGTTCGCTATGGAAAGGAGCGTTCTCAAAGGCGCACAGCGTAATATTTCCAGGAACAGTGCTGAAATTTCACAGGCCAGCATGTTTCACAGGGTTAAAAAAAGAAAATGGGTTTCCTGAAAGTAATATTTTGAACTCTATGTCCTCTAAAATTCGTTCACCCTTGAAATAATACGGTTATTTTCTGGAGATAAACTCTTTTCTCACGCCAGCTGCTGGACAGTGACGCGAATCCTCTGACCTCTCATCCCCGCCTTCGAAAGGGTGCCATCAAAGATACCATCCCGGCTGTGTGAACCCACACCGTCTCACTGGTGTAGAAGAGAAGACTGTTGCCCCGGCCGATCACTGTCGGCAAATTATAACCCCCCACCCGAACATCCGATGCCTGTTTTTTTTTTTTTTTTTTTTTAAAAAAAAGGTTATTTCTGCAAAGTGCATCAGGCTCACAGTGGAGGCTTGCTACATGAGGAAGAATGAGTTTAAGATTGGAAGAGCTTTTACGAGCCAGGAGGGGGCAGGTTGACACCAGAACTGTTATAAATTATCGGAAAGGGTGGTGCCAAGCCAAACAGTCCAACATAAATATCTCTAGACATACTGACTGCTCTTAATTCAAATACGGCCGCTCTGTGTATAAATAAGGCTTTTTAAAATCACGTAAAACATATTTTAAAATATATGTGCGCGTGCATGAAAGTGCATTTCAATATGAATAGAAATCTTGTGCACACATCTTTAAGCCATTTATTGATGCTATCTTGACGCGATTAAAGTGGTTGACCACCTTCTGCGGGATGGTGGCTGGGCGTAATGATTGCGGAGTGCCCTCTTCGGATGAAACGTCCGTCCGTAGGCTCGGCTGGGTCATTTTTCATTCACCGCTGCGAGACGGCCTCGGCGGAGATGCGCTGAGTTTTCCTCCTTTTTATTAAGAGGACTTTCATTGCTGGGTGGACACCGTTGCCGGTATCGTCTCTTGTGGTCCGAATCCCAGAAGTTGCGAGCACGTCCACAGCGGCTGTCTGCAGACCAGGCAGAGAGTAGCGGCTTTCTGAACCGCATCAGCTGCGCGTTCCTCTTACGGGAATCGAGACCCGTTTTAGGTTACACAACCACTCCACGAGGGCCCACACTCAGTCCACCCACTGACGCGCAGTTACTCTAACTTAAAGTTAAGCATTTCGGCAAGCATTACATAAGTGTTACATTTTTGTTGGTGGATTCTGAGCTCAACAAATATTTTAAGTAAAATAAATATATAAACAAATAAAACACTAATATGCAAATATGTCACCCAAAGCAAACCATAATGCTTTTAGACTGAATCTCATTCTGGATTTCGTTAATGGACAAATAATGTCATTTTAGGTATAGAAGAAGGATAATTTTACTGAAATATTTCACTCATTTATTGAGTTTCTTTCCTCTTTTTATTAGTGGATTAGGGGCGGATGAGGCAAAGCTTTAAAGTAGAATGGGTCAATGTTAAACAGAAAACTAAATTAAAGTCTTTATGTATTAAAATCAGACTTCAGAAAAAAAAAACTAAATTTATGAAGGCTCTTACGTTATGGGAGTTTACATACATACGCTACTTTTGGATGTTGACACACATCAGTCTATAAAAAAAGAAAAATGCACCATTTTACCCAAAACACATAAACACGGGGTGCTGATTTTGTGAAGGCTATATCAGAACAACGTTTGATTATGATCTCACCTTTATTCCGTGCCCTGCTCATTCAATTTAAATAATCCTCTTGCTAACTAACGCCGGGGAGAACACAGTCCCCATTAGCGCCGAAGCCATGACGTGTCCCGCCAGGAACTCGCCGCCCCCCGGACACCGGCCGCGCGAGGAGCGCGTAAATAAACCCCATTATGCGCGCGATACCGCAGGCCTCCCCTGGCTCGTGTCACTCGCTCGGGTAAACACGAGGCTTCCTGCGAACACTTCTGCAGCGCGTGCAATCGGCGCTAAATCATCGCTGCTTCCCGTAAAACAGAAGCACAGCGCCAGGCCTACCTGCGGAGAAAATGCCAATTAATAAACTGCATCCTATATATATTTTTCTTAAATTACTACCAGGCTTGCCCTGGGAATAGACGGAACTTATGTAGCATACAAAGTGCACCAATGTAACTATTTAAACGCGACAAACGGTTTCCACACGACTTGCGCGATGTTTTTTTCTCCCCATTCAGAGTCAATGGTTACGTCATTTTACATTCAAGTGGGTTCCTGTTTAACGCGCAGAATGGATAATAGAACAGAATACAGATTAATTACAAATTCCTAATTTATTACATTAATAAAGTCTTTTTCTAATATATTTTTTAATAATTGATTATTAAATCTGAACCAGCGTCAACGCTTATGCATTTTTAGGCAAATATTTCATCATTTACATCTCACATTGAGTTCATTTCCAAACACATTGCTAACCCTTACTTTCTTTTATACTGTATGTTTATTGTTTGTGTATATATTCCTTTGATTTCTGGGGTGCAACCACGTGCGTAAAAGAGCCTGCCTGCGGCTCGCACTCACGCGCGAGGGAGCGGCAGGGGTTATTCTATGAAGACAAACCACTGACAGGACCACCTAGACCTCGTCTGTTTATTGTTGCAGAATGCGTTTGGGGCACAGAAGCTGCTCTGGGGTTTTACAGAGTGGGGGGTGGGGGAGGGGAGGGGAGGGGAGGGGAGTGTTAGGAACCGCGTCCCGGGTTCAGTTTGGGATGGCCACCAGCCGGCTCCCCCCGAGGTGTCAATGTTATGACATGTGCGCTCCTCTCGTGTTTTTTTCTCACAACAAGCTCACTTCATCTTTCCGGGTGGTCGGCCTCATAAAGAGGGCTTGATTTACATGCCAGGTTACAGACCGTCCACCTTTCCTCTTCCTGTTTCACTTACGGCCCACTTCCTGTGGGGCCTGGCCTGTGCTCTCGCAGTGATAAATAAACCTGTGGAGGATTAGAGGAGTTGAGAGTTCAAACCAAACGCTGTAACAATGGCCATTATTTACTACTGAGTGCCAACAGTTAAGACTACTGCTTCTCACAGCTGTCTCTCCTGCCCCTGTGGAGAGTGCCGTCTGGAAACAAGACCGATTCAGACACAACGGCTAAATTATAACGTAGCTGCAACGTTTTCACCGGGGTAGGTGGGGGTTCTGCTTCCCGTTCTTCTGATTGGGAAACTGATGGAGCTGTTGTGTATTTTTTAGTACATTTTGTGTAAATTCAAATCCATGCCAGCTGGGCAGACCAATGCCGGCATAATAACGGCAAAATCCCACCAACTATCTGTTCCCATCACAGCTGTGTAGCAGAAACCAAAACTGAGAGTCTGAGAGTCTAGATGTCACTCTTCTGTGAGACCACAAAAGACATAAATGGAAAGCTAAAGAAAAAAACCTGTGAAATAATGTCTGTCGTATTCGACAGGAATGTGGAATAAAATTGAGTGGCAATTACGCACGCTCTGTGTGTCCCCAAGCGGACGAGGTTACAGACACCCCTTCTGAGTCATCAATGTGGTCTGTGCACAAGAGGGCAAACGCATCTCTGGAAAATGACAGGGATGAGAGAGGTAATCAAGACTGGGTATGTTTTAAAGGTCTGGGGATTCACCAGGGGTCCAGAGGAAGGAGAGACACACCTGACAAAATAAGGACTCACCCAGTACCAGCACACCCACAATTTTCTCATGTTTACCCGTCATAGTCAGGCTCTTGCTGAAAGAAAGCGCACAGCCAGGCTGCCCCACACTGAAACGGCTCAACCTGAACTTCAGAACGCCATGGTGCAACTCACCAAGGGTGCACTCTTGCAGTGGACGCACTGGGGGGGGGGGGGGGGGGGGGGGGGGCAGGGGGGGGTCCAGACTCATAATAACAGTCTTGAAATTTCTTTGTTAATCAGTTCATTTTTTTGGTAGAAATTTAAATTAAGGCCCCAAAAATTCACTATTAATTGAATCATTGGTAAAAACATTTCTTTTGTGAAAATTACCATCATTAAATTGTTGTTTTGCAGTGCCTGTTAATTGTATGTATTCATTTATTTTTTCATTGACTCTTTTAAAGTAGACTTTAACCTGCTCTTACAAATGAGTTATGAAAGCTTATTGAACATAAGTTAACACTGTTAGTTGACCAATTTAGTATTACCTGTTCTAAAGCCAAGTAGGTGTTTTCTTTTCCTTTCAGTTTTGCATGAATGAGAATAACAAGGAGGAATTCCTTCAAACGCTGGGCCTGCCTTACCTTCAGTGCCATGACACTGCTATGGCAAATAAATTCTAGCAAACAGCTTTTAAATTGTGAAATTATGATATATGAAACATCAATAAGGTGAGATTTTGAATTGCTGTGACAGAAGGATCTCTGGTCACCTGGACACCTGGATGGGGTTAAATGCAGTAACAGCCACTGTCCTCATTAACTAACTGGAAGCACTGGGAGGTTTGCATTTCACAAGAGGGAAAAAAATCACTTAATGTTTAAAACACAGTCATCTTGCTGTAAAGAATGTTCCATGTTTCAATGTCAGGCTCCTCCCATGCCCCCATACGACACAATAAATATCGGAATCCACCGTCCTGTTGAATTAGATGATGAAGACAAATACCCTTCCTGATTTAGACTGTCCTCTCACCCTGGCCAGACAGCGTGGTGAGTACCATAGATATCTTTAGCATGGAAAACCCATGGCGTGCTACCCACCGCCCTCTCGCTGAAACACATCAGGGCCGTGACAGGAATATTCCTGGGACTTTAGGGCCACCCTGAGCGGATTGGTAAATAATCAAGGCTTGTGATTGGTCGGAAAATATTTTGCGGGGGGAAAGGAGACAGACAGTGGTGGGTCGGTACGTGGGGGGGGCTGACGACGAGGCTCTGACACATATTTCCACAGGAAATAAAGGGGTTAACTGCATACCATGGGTATTACGCTATGCTGGTGGTGTTAACTGCTTTATGGTCTCGGGATTCGTGAAGAGGGTATTTGTCAAGATGGAATCCCTAACTCACACAAACATATAAAGAATAAACTTACATAAACAGTGCTCTATAATGAAAATGCTAAAACTGAAGTGAAGTGTTTCAGATGTTCAAGCTGTATGAAGTTCTTGAATTGCCTGACCCCTCCAGGGGAAATAAACTGTAGTAATAGATCACATTCATTTGTACAGGGTGATCATTTGATTCACAGTTACCACAACTGATCAGCTGTTCAAAATTGATGGCTTTATTTTAATTATGATCTGGTCTGTGAAAGGTAACTAAGTCTGTACAGGCATTCATGGAAGATTACAGGAGTGCCTATGGAGATATAAAATGTCTGTGAGGAGTTTTATTTTGCAATTGAATTTTATAGGCCTACAGTTTATTTTTATAAAACACAATTTCAGGTACAGTTCATGACTGTTTATGTCTCACATTCATGTTTCATATTGTATATTTATTTGCCTACACTTACAGGTCACGTTCCACAGTAAATTTAAGTATTCGGGACAAAATCCTGCTACTACTACTACTAATAATAATAACATTAATAACAACAACAACAACAATAATAATAATGGTAATACCATCATCATAATACCAGTAAGGGTACCATTCTAAATGCTTGTGTGTGGCTGCCTGTGGAAGCAGCTGATGAGAGGGAAGTAGCAATAGGCTTGGCCTCGTAAAAGCCTGGCCTTTACAAAAAAAAAAAAGAGAGAGAGAGAGAGAAAAGTTGTTTTTACAGTGCACAACACATTGGCTCGCTTTCCCTTTAAATGCTGTGGGTGATCTTTATGTACTTCTTATATATCCCAGACCACATTCCTTCCCAGCCAGATCCTTCTGCAGCCTCTGATGAGGGAGGGCTCCAAGTTGCCCAGCCAGTCAATTTGGGTGAAGGAGAGTCAAAAATGAACATAAATATGATATTCCTCCCTCTTCCCTTTCTCTTATCTCCCCCTCCCAGCCTCCCTCTCACGTTACCAGGCAAGTTGGCAGCAGATCGCAGATGAACAGCAGTAACAGAAATGGTGTAGCGTACCACACTTTTTAAATTTTTTTTGGCAATGATGCTTTTCCTTAACCACCGTCAGAAATTAAGCTCTTGAACAATTAATCAAAGTAATTAGCGAAGCCGGCTGCGGGTGGGGGGAAAGTCTCAGAGCCGAAAGGGAGGCCCTGCGATGAAGGGTTGATACAGAGAGGAAGTGTGCCCGTAACACAAACACCTCTCCTGTCAGTTTGGGAGTGACACTGACCATGTAATCCGCCGGCGCTGCCAGCGCAGCGAGCATAGAAGCGCCTCACATCTCTCTGCACAAATAGGGAAGCCCTTATGCCGCCGTGCCGCTGCCAATAGCCCCGCGTTGTGATGATGTTCCCACACAAATATTCGTGTTGTGAGAGAACTTCCAAAACTCACAGCCGACGAGGAAACCTGCGTTAGATCACGTTTAAATGCTCCACGTTAAGTAAACTAGAAAAAAAGCGCCTTCCATCCCTGCCTTAATGACGGGCGACATTCTTAAGTCCTTTCATGTTGTGGAAGTAGTTTGTAAAAGTGCCTCGGCGCTCCCCGACAAAAACGCAGAAGGAAACCGAACTCGCTCTCCCCATTAGCAGAATACCCGCAGTGGCTTTGGGTTCCAAGGTAATTAACATGTTCGTTTTAATGGGCTTTTCCATTTCATTAATTAAAGCAAACATTCGGCAAAGTACTTCTTGAATCCGTACCACAACATTCGAAAGTGTTTTTCAATCTATGTAATGTATGCGTGAAGGCGTTTTATAAATGAGGTTTTCTTTGCTAAGTGTCTCTGTCTGTTTTTGTATGTCAAATCTCATGATTGACTGTACAGATAAAGAAAACACTTTAGAGGTAGATGGGCGGACGTTAGGAATAAAGTAACCGTTTTGATAAAAGCTTTTTTTAGGGGTTAGAGGGATGCATTCCTTGCTTCCCAGAGGAACCTCACAAACATCTTGAATGTTTTCAGTGAAGCCTGTCAATTGTATCAGCTTAAATTCAGTAGGCCTAGATGTGCAGGGGTTTTGTGTGTGCTGATAACTGGAATTCATTCAAATTGCTTTGGGTGTCCATTGTAAAGCCTTATAATGCATCACATCTGGGTTTTCCCACACAGACTACAGGTTGAGATGGAAAAAAAGAGACTTTGAGAACCTAGAATGTGATATCTGTGTCTCATTACATTACATTATATGCATTTAGCAGACGCTCTCATCCAGAGCAACTTTCAGCACAAAAGAACGTAAGTAAGTATGTCCATTAAAGCCTCACTGAATCACACTGATCATAATGTTCTGTTCACCTCACTTATTACAGACTCCCTCATCCTCGCATGAGTGTACTGAAGGCCATAGTTCACAAACAAGGCCCAGACCTGCAGTTACAGGTAGAGCAGTACCTTCACACATTCTGTGGAAAATGTGTATACACACTGCACAAGGCAAAGCCTGTCTCCTGAACCTTCAGACCATACGCTCCTGAACAGCACCTGTAAGAGTAGCAGTATAGATTGGGTTCTTGCCCTGCTACCAGAAGGTTGCAGGTTCAAATCTTACTGTGTGACATTACTGTGGTGAAGTGCTTGTTAACTGACACGGCTCCAGTAACTACATCCAGCTGTGCAAACTGTAAATGATGATAATATAATTATTCATATTATGTAAAAACATGAGCTACATGAAGGCTGGAACAAATGGTAAGAATTGTAAGCAAGCATTCACACGGTAGGACCTGGCAACTGTGAAAACTGGGTGTGTGACTGTGCTGCCCACAACGTTCGAGCGCAGTCACGGTTATCACTGAGTTTCATCTTCTGACATGTTTTTTTCTTGGTGCTTACCCCTGCTTGCCATTGTCTTTCTCCTCTAACAATTGCACTGCTGTGAGGAATGCAGCTGATGGAACATTACACTGTTGAATTGTCATTTTTCATCTTTTTTTTTTCCTTTTCTTTTCAACAATAATCACTACTAGCTCAGTTTACGAAGTCTCAACATGAAGGAGACTCTGATAAAAACGATCTGACCTGCTGGAAATTGACTCGTCATAGTTGACCACAAGTTGACCACAAGAACAAAAACAGTTGCTCATAAGCACCCGAGATCTATTTTAGTGTGCGATTTGGATCATGTTCAGGATGGAAACAATAACCGAGTTTGTAAGACATATTACGAGGACCAAGTGGGGCTGAAACTCTATGGTGTCCTTTATTTTTCAGCCATCATAAATACAGGAGCATATGAAGCATTTGAATTACATATTGAGATGTTTTATCATGCAGACCAATATGATCTACACCAGACTAAAGTAGATTTTTTTAGATATTTTATTGCTCGTAATATTGGATATAAATGGAGTGAATCGGAAACAGCATGATTCTTCTTGCACAGAATAAACAAACCTACAGCTCACTCTTGATGTGAGAGGAGGGTTAGCGTGTTTGCAAATTAATTGTAAACCACTGTTTACACTGAAGCAAACTGCCCCACTTCCTCTTTCCAACCAAGGCCACTGTTATTTGTTTACGCCATGGACTTCCAACAGGAGAGACCAATCGCAGTTCCTCTCAAGAGCAAAGACGCATATTGTACGTCAACATCACCTTAAATGGGAAGTGACCACACATTATCCAGACCTTTTCCTCTTCTACACCAAATAAGAAAACACATGACAAAATAATAATCTAAATTCTCAGACCGTATGTACAGTAACGCTATGAAAAATATTTTACCCTTGATATCCTTTACATTTTAACCAGTATTCATGCCAGTCATAACATCTGAGCCCTCCCTGCAAGATTACCCACTCCACTTTGCACACACCGGCTGCATCAGTGTCAAGCATCCGAAGTTGCATGATCCTTTCATAAAATCACTCAGAATTGGTGAATTTTCTTTTTCTGTGCATTTTGCATTTGATATCACAATATCTGTGTGGAAATTTCAAAATGAAATAAAATCCCCACAGCTTAACCAGCGGTCTGTTGGAAACTTGGCGTCGGGCGTGAGTTTATTTATACTTTACATGTGTCGGGTCCAGCTCACAGTTGGGTGCATTTGCTTCTATCAAAAGCTTCTTTTTCAGACCCTGTTTTCCTTTTTTACTCTAGTTCCTTTCCACATCTCTGTCGGCTCTGCGATGGTTACTCGGAGCAAATATTGCTGCAAATGGCCCTCTGCACAGATTTTCTTTCCGTCAAATACTCTGATGTTCATTGTAGTCCGTATTCGTATCACATTCTCAGTATGTGACATGATTTGACGGTAACAGATACCAAAGTGTTTCCATCTTATGCATATGTCTTGATTGCCTGAGAGTCCACAGAGCCACTCAAAGTTTCCCAATATAAGGAATCAAGAGGAATTTCATCAGTTTATGAATTTCATCAGTTTCTGATTTATACTTTCATTTCAATACCATTTTGCCAATACTAAAGTAAAAAGTTTAAAGTATTATTAAGTGCTATTATATTTTTGTATATTAATGTGAAGAAGAAAATGAAGTCATCATAGAGTTCTCTGAATTAACACTTTTTGATTAAGTAGGAAGTGGAAAATGGGCACAGGAAGTGATGTAAGATGGAGAGATCTCTGTGGGCCTGATGTCTCATTCTATGTGACAGGCAAAATTATACCTCACTATTTTATGACCGAGGTCCAAAAAAAGTTGGAAAGCAGGTAATCTCTCCAGGATCCTACCACCCAGAGGAAGTGGAGAGGGCAACAGTGACATGTCGGTTTCCAGTAAACGTCCATCATGCAAAACGTTTTGTGAAGATTTTTGTACATATTTTTTGATTGTTTCTTCGGCGGGGGGGAGGTTAGGGGATCTTATAGCCAGGAAATGATTCATTTTGGTGGTTTTTTATTTATTCATGATGACCCCTGGAGTTGCTCCACTTGGAGTGCAGGAAATGTAAGAGAAACAGGCTTAACTTGGTAACCACCCCCCCCCCCCCCCCCCCCCCCCCATCAGTGATGAATGGGGTACTATGAGGGGAAAACCAACTTGGTCTTTTTAGAGTCTCCAAAAAATTCAACCGAAAGTCTTTTAATAAGCCAGTGACACAGAGGGAGCTGAGCATGAGAGCAGGGAGCCTCTTTATTAGGAGCGAGTCAGGATTCATTATGGGATGTGCTCTGCAAGGTACGGATGTGCGGTGGGTTTTTTTTTTGGGGGGGGGGTGTTAAAGTTGGCAGAGGTGACACCTCCCCCTCCGTCCCTTGCCATTGGCTGGCCAGATCCTCCTGGCGTCCCCGGGGGACAGGCTCTAGACCAGCGCTCTTAATCAGACACTTCCCTCTGCCCAGATACTCACTCCTCTCCCTCCCATCCTGCCTTGCTCGGTAAGCTCTTCCAGCTCTGCTCTTGGGTCGGACGCTGTTTGTCTGTTTGTCTCCGGGTTTGTCTCCACACAGAGCTCACTTTGAAAGTGTACTCTACGGGAAGTCTTTAAGAGCCGCTTCTTAGCATGTTTCTTAGCATGCCCGGGACTGCAAACACAGTTTTTTCAGGAGGGGATTCAAAACTCACTCTCCTCAGGCCTAGCTCTTCAAACTCGATTTCCTCAGAGCGGAGCGGGATATGTGTGACACACAAATCAGGCATGCACATTGCACTTTCGACCAATCACAGCATCGCAGTCAATCACAATGCACAAACATGCACATCAAAGTTGCAACCAATCACAGGGCCACATACGTCACAATGCATGAACATGTCCATTGCACATTCAACCAATCACAGGGCCACACACGTCACAATGCAAGAACATGTCCATTGCACATTCAACCAATCACAGGGCCACACACGTCACAATGCATGAACATGTCCATTGCACATTCAACCAATCACAGCTGCTGAGCTTCATCTGTAAGAACCGGGCTGATTTCTGTCCACAGGACTGGACATATCAGAAACCGATGCAGAGACAGAACTCTGATGCTGTGTTTCCCTTTCAGCTCGGCCTTCAGCCGCGGAGGCAGCATTTCAGCGGGGAGCTGTTATGGAAACACAGCTTGCCTGTCAGACTCACTTCGTTCCAGTGTTGTTTGGAAAGGGCCTAGGCCATGTCCCCCATGTTTAACACTCGAACCCACGGCGTCCTTTCCACAGGCTGTCTTCTCCTGTCCCACGAGTGTGCATGTGAACAGGCTGTCTCTCACCCTGGTGGTCCTGCCGCCCCCCTCCCCCATTCTCCCCCGAGCCCTGGCTGGGTGGCTGACCTCTTCTTCACCGTCCCTCTCATGTGCTGGGTTTTAAATTGGCCGTGCTGCCTCTATTAGCCTCTCCAGCTGATCCAACACACAGCAGAAGCTTTCATCTGCGGGGCAGCGGACGGGAGCACGCCACTGTGCGCACACACACATGGGCTCGTAATGCTGAACAGCTCCAGAGCCTGCACAGTCTTTACATACGCAACACCCTTTGCATGGTGGACTGTCCGTATACCGGGTCTCTTTGCTGCACATATGCACAGTGCTTCTATGCCCTGTCTGTGCCCTGTCTCTGTGCCCTGTCTGTGTGCAGTCTCTGTGCCCTGTCTCTGTGCCCTGTCTCTGTGCCCTGTCTGTGAGCAGTCTCTGTGCCCGTGTACAGTCTCTGTGCCCTGTCTGTGAGCAGTCTCTGTGCCCTGTCTCTGTGCCCTGTCTGTGTGCAGTCTCTGTGCCCTGTCTGTGCCCTGTCTCTGTGCCCTGTCTGTGAGCAGTCTCTGTGCCCTGTCTGTGTGCAGTCTCTGTGCCCTGTCTGTGTCCTGTCTCTGTGCCCTGTCTCTGTGCCCTGTCTGTGAGCAGTCTCTGTGCCCTGTCTCTGTGCCCTGTCTGTGTGCAGTCTCTGTGCCCTGTCTGTGTGCAGTCTCTGTGTCCTGTCTGTGTGCCCTGTCTCTGTGCCCTGTCTGTGTGCCCTGTCTCTGTGCAGTCTCTGTGCCCTGTCTCTGTGCCCTGTCTGTGTGCAGTCTCTGTGCCCTGTCTGTGAGCAGTCTCTGTGCCCTGTCTGTGAGCAGTCTCTGTGCCCTGTCTGTGAGCAGTCTCTGTGCCCTGTCTCTGTGCCCTGTCTGTGTGCAGTCTCTGTGCCCTGTCTGTGTGCAGTCTCTGTGCCCTGTCTGTGTGCAGTCTCTGTGTCCTGTCTCTGTGCCCTGTCTGTGTGCAGCATTCCTGTGCAGTGTTACTGCTGGTGACAGCTCTGCACTCACACAGCAAACACAGCGTTAAAACTGTTGAACAGATTCATTTCTCATTTTCTCTCTCTTCCTTCTCCTGTACTTCAATACGGAATCATCATAAATATGTCAGAATGCCATTAAACATTTTGGCACCTCGGCCTTCTCCATCGCAAACATTAAATATTTGTTTCGAGAAGTTTGGAGGACTTTGGCATACAAATGTCCTGTTTAAGCTCGGAATATATTTTTTAAAAAAGCAAGCTGTACGGTGAGGGGAAGCAGAGAGACAGGCAGGCAGTTTAATGATGGGAGTGAAGAGCGTGGCCTTTCCGTGTGTTTAGGTTACTCAGTGAAAAGCTCGATACATGGCAAGGGCAACTTATTATCAATATTTCTTTCAATGTCGTAAGCAAATAAATTATTTCTACTAGGAATTTATTCTGATGCAGTGCACACCTAAATGAAATGCCAACACGAAATTCCACTGAAAAACACTGCTGTTGTTGTTAATATTAGCATTTGTAGCAGTAGTATTAAGAATAAAAAGGTGCCCTTATCAGACAAAAATAATGCACAACTACACAAAATCGAGATACACAACAAAAATACCTTTATGCAGCGTTTTGAAAATTTTCAAAAGAATCAAAGTACAAAGGTTTAAATAGAATATAAAATAAGCCTGTTAGCAATATCTAAAGGGTAAAATAAGGAGTTATTAGTAAAATGCTTGCTTGGAGAGTTAACGGAATTAAAATTGGACAACAGGGCAATAGGCAAGAACGCAAAAGAATATTATTATTATTAGTAGTAGTAGTAGTAGTATGCGCTTCCTAAGAACCATGTTTTATAGGTTTCGTATATCGGTTATTATCATTACTTTTGTAGTTATATATGCAACCCTGATATAACCCTGCTGTGATAATAGAATTTAACAATGTACAGTATTAATAAAGTACAATCTGAAATTCAGTTTTTTTTAATGAAATGTGTCTTTCATAAATGAAAGGGTGACTGTTGTCGCATTGTCCAAAAATCATCACGAACGTAATAGCAATTTGCTGAAGACACCCAGTGCTAGCGCACCGTACAGTTCGGTATGGAAATGCGTCTCTGGGTTTCTCGTACCTTTAAAGTGGGGTGGCTTGGAGCGAAATCAAACCATCTGGAATCTTTAGGACTAACAGTTTTGTTAAAGCATGAAAGTATATTTCCTTTTTTTAAGAGCTACGTGCCTTCGATTTTATTTTACTCTTCTAATTTTATTTAAATTCGAAAGAAAAACAGCGGTGAAGGTTTGAGCTGCTCTCTAATTCCTCTCCTGCGCTCGGAGCGGGAGAGGCAGCGAGGCGAGCCCGGCGCGCCACAAAGACAGCTTTGTGAGAAAGCCGTTAATGAGCGTTCTGTGAATCTCTGCATCACCGCGACACCTTCAAAACGCATCACCGCTGCGAGCGTGTGTGTAAGAGAGGGAGAGAGAAAGAGAGGGAGAGAGGGAGAGAGAGGGAGAGAGAGGGAGAGTGAGACTATTTATATCTCCTTTAAAGCATGATTTATAGTGTTTGTTCACTGTTTAAGTTTTTGTGGTTCGGGAGAAGGGGGATTTAAAGCTGAAAAATTTTTATGCATCGCCCTGACATTCTATGGAAAGTTTAACAACACGGCATTGGCCAAGGTGCACACAGTCTCTTTCATGCTGCACATCTCTCTACTCCTGTGGTCAAGTACCTTGCAGTTATTACGGCTTATTTGTTCAAGTGCTGAGGAAATATTAAATATCACAAGTTCTCTGCTGAGACCGGGCAGTAATTATCAACAGATGGCTGCCAGTTGGGCAAAGAGTGTGTGTGTGGGGGGTGGTAAAGGGACAGATCGAGGGGGATGAGGAGAGAGAGGGAGGGATAGAGGCAAATGAAAGGAAGCAAGCGGGCACAGTGCTTAGAAAACATGGGATAGTGAGAACGAAAAGGAGAAAGAAGGAAAGAGGGAGAGACAGAGAGAGGGGTATGGAGGCAGAGATCGAGGGCAGCTCTGAGCCTCGGGGTGACACACTGCTCACTCCCCTGGTTAGGATCAGTTTGAAGTTAACTGCCCAATTTTTTCCACTTTGGAGGTTATCTTAACCTTTCTTATGTACCTTAAAGGACTAATGTGAACCGTCTGCAGAAGGACACAATTTCAGCCTCTCGAAAAAAAAAAAAAAGTCCTACAACATTTTTTTTTCTTTTCCTGAATGCTGGAGGTTTCACAGAAGAGGGTGCAACAGGTCACTACGGTTCATTTAGCATGGCCTCAATGACAGGAAGATAACCCACACACACACACACACACACACACACATCCACACGCGCACGCACACACACTGACCGCTCTGTTGTTCTCCAGTCGACGGCATGTGTGTGACCCTCCCCTCCCCACACACACACACACACACATTAGCCACTTAAAGGAAACTTGACACCAGAAGAAGCACAGCCAATCTAGCCAATTACAGCGTGAGGTGACACTCTGACATTCTCCTTTAACCCCTCCTCACACACACACACACACACACACACACACACACACACACACACACACACACACCTGCTGTTCCTTTCTGGCGCCCTTTCTTTCATCTCCCTGGGTTAACATCAAACGTGTCACGCGTGCAGGGGCCACCAGTGTTAATTCCAATTAACAAATTAAATTACACTCAGAGCGTCTGCCATATGTGTAGCGTGGAGGAGAGGGCCCTGATGGGAAACCAGTGAGTGGGCAGCTGTGTGCGCGTCAGAAACACAGGAAATCCATTTTAATAAAGTTTAAGAATGTCAGAAAATGACTGACACACACTGGATGTGTTATTGCATGATATTTTTTATTCAGCACTAGAGACTGAATAAATTGAAAAGCATTGAATGAAAATGTCTGGAAAAAAAATGCATCAGCCTGACATTCTATGGAAAGTTTGTGACTGACACACACTGGATGTGTTATTGCATGATATTTTTATTCAGCACCGGTTATTGAATAAATTAGAAAGCATTGAATGAAAATGTCTGAAAAATCATTCATGTATGTATACACACAGAGCAGGAGAGCGAGAGATCTTGCCGCACAGTTTCAAAGGTCTAAAGCAGAGACATTCAAACTTGGCAGGAGGTCAAAACTACATGAAAGTATATCTGAATGCTGACATTGTAAAATAGAAAGTAATGGTTTGATGTTGTAGCAAATGACATTACAGGAAAAAAGCTGCTGGTTTAATATTTGATTTCATGCTTAAGTGATTGGGTTTCAAGTCCTTTCTAAGATAGAGATTAAAACCATTACATTGTAAAATTAGATCAAATTCAAAGCCAAATCAAGTCATCGAAACTGAATGAAGCCCAGTCAAATGTGCACCCTGATCTTGATGAACATGTAAAACATAATATTACTATGCTCCTATGTGACTGAAATATTTTTCTCTCAACGGTGAAAACTCTTACTGCCATATGCTGTTTCTGTCTGCTGCATACAATAATAACAACAATGATTATTATAATAATAATATCTGATTGCATTAAAGATTTTTTGTCCCGGCACCTCTTGCTGCCATCTCTCTGTCTGCTGTGTGTAATAATAAAAATATTAATTATAAGAGGGAGATAATAATAAGAAGCAGACTCAGCATGGTCACCGCCATCAGCCTGGCTAGCATCGCTGTCTCTGAGTAAGTCTGCGCTTTGCACATCCCTGCTGCTGTCAGTCTCTGCTGTCAGATAACATCTCCCGTAAAATATGAGTGAAATGTGGGGAAAACACTCAGTGAAGAGTTTGCTTTCATAGCTGGGGAGAATAAAGTCCGCAGCCCGGCGGTGACCCGCAGATAACCGCTCCCCTCCTGCCCGGTCCCGAGCGCCGTAGCGCGGCTGCGTCTCTCCGCGGCAGCGCCTGCTGGGTGGCCGTGAGGAGCGGGGAGCGAGGAGCCGGGGCCGCCATCGCGGGGAGATTCTCCTCCGCGGTGCGGGACACTCCGGGGTCAGCCCCTCGGATTACTTTACGCCCGACCGTGTTTGGATAACGTCCTGTTCGCTCCGCAGCGCCCCGTGTTTTTCATTCCACTCGTACAGTACCCAATGAAAAACGATCTCTTGTTAAAATTAGCTGCTACTATTAGATTACGTGTTTCTTTGCTCTGCAGATTTAGGGTCGTTTGTAAAACAAGTACATTAAATAATCGGCCGTGGAGCCTCCTGGCAAACAGAGAGGCGCGCTTCCCTACAGCCCATAACAGAGCAGGAATCTCAAGCCTTGCCAGTATCAGAATTATTTTATAACAATCCCCTCCACCAGTAAAAATCATTAAAAAAAACGATTTCATCAACAGGCTACAAACAATGACCCAGTGACTTTATCCCCACACTGAAAAATGTATGTCTGTTTTTGACTGTTACTTTGCAGCAGATATAAAATATTATATATATAAGCTATTAGGGTTATTACCAAACTCTCTGAACAAGGGTTGTGCTGAGGCAGTTAGCCTTGTATATGTGTGTGTGTGTGTGTGTGTGTGTGTGTGTGTGTGTGTGCACGTGATGTAGCGCAGATATGTGTGTGTGTGTGTGTGTGTGTGTGTGTGTGTGTGTGTGTGTGTGTGTGTGTGTGCGTGTGTGTGTGTGTGCTGAGGCAGTTAGCCTTGTATATGTGTGTGTGTGTGTGTGTGTGTGTGTGTGTGCACGTGATGTAGCGCAGATATGTGTGTGTGTGTGTGTGTGTATGTGTGTGTGTGTGTGTGTGTGTGTGTGTGTGTGTGTGTGTGCACGTGATGCAGCGCAGATATGTGTGTGTGTATGTGTGTGTGTGTGAGGGGATGTGGGCACCGTACAGTCCCCTTGGACGCAGAAACGTGAGCTGACCACACACTGTTACCAAAGCAGCTCCCCGGTCCCCGCTCTATCTGCTCCCCGCATTCTGTTTCCCTGGGAAACGTTGCTTTCACTAAAACCAAGTTTTCTTTGGCCTTCTCCACGGAGGCCAACTGCACAGCACTCCCAGCCTCTGCCCGGTCCCGTCAGGGCTGACAGGCCCGTCCGCACACGGGACGGAGGGGAAAACGTTCTGGTGCTGTTCATGCTCCACCATCAGCAGCTCAGCTTCTCCCAACAGGCAGGCGTTGGCAGATAGGGAACAGAAGAAGCAAGCGATTCGTGACAGCACATCGTCCTGACTGACCGTCCCCACTGGCTATAGACACTTCTTAGCAGTTACTTAGGAAACGCTCTTATCTAGAGCGATTTACAATTTTTACTTGTTATCCATTTATACAGCTGAGGCAGTTCTGGGTTAAGTACCATGCCCAGGGGTGCAACAGCAGGACCCTACCAGACAACCAAAGTAGTAACCTTTGAGTTAGAAGCCCTGTGCATTACCAGTACACCATACTGCTGCCAGGGAATCAATCAATCCAGGGAACTAGAGATGCAACACACCACTGGCAGTATAAACAGGGCATATGGCATGCTCACACGAATACAAAACCGTGGGCATTGCCTTTATAGAGCAGATTCAGCTCGGTAAGTTTGATACAGAAAATTCTGTCCTTATCATTGGTGAATGCTGAGAAGAGTCAGCTTTGCTGTCTTTTATATGAATATTCATGAGAGGGTGTGGTGCCTGGATCCACCTCTTTGCACCTGGAACCTTCTAAAAAGTGGACTAGGGAGAATGGAAGGAATGTAGATACATATTCTAATTATTATGACCAGATATTCTGTGTGCTTAACATTGAGAGCTCTGTCTCTCCCATTGCAGAAGTTTTAGGTGCTGTCTGATTGGCTGGCTCATTATGGCGATTCTTGCAACTCGTAGGCAGAGGACAGAAGGCGGGCAGCAGCTGAATGTGAGGTCACAATAACCACAACATCTGTGACGTGGCACGGACAATCTGACTGTGATGTCATTGACACATGACCTGTTGCTGGGGGGGTCTTCAGCCTGTGACAAAATGAGGAAGCTCATTCTACCACATGAACCAAGATGGACAGAGGATGTGACCGGCATGCGTAATTGCGCAAGGGAGGGGTCAGCCAAGTATCCTGAGGAGGTCATGCACAGTGGTCTGGCTGGTATGGAGGGTCTAATGATGGATTGAGGACAAAGAGCAAAATCTCAGTGTGACACAGATCACCAGCTCTGACCCATCTGTTTCTAAGCTATTTCAATGTCCTATCAGACAGATGTCCAATCAGGGGAGAGCAGACCTGAGCCACTGCCCCCTACAGGGACTTGTGAGGAACTGCAGCTGCTTGCCCAGAGGTCCTGCTCTACTTCAAGTACTGGAAATTCTGAGAAGCTCGTCTGTTTTCAACTCTCATTCACTGCGGTACTGAACATGACCCAGAATCACCCCTTTTAATAAACACCTGGAAGGGATTCAAACATCTCAATCTCCATTAAAGAGCAGAATATTCCTGAAAGCTGCGGCGGTAAGTGTACAAAATTAAATAAAAAAAGGTTTGTTGGAATATGTAAACAGGCGGCTCGCATGCATGTTATCATGTTTCTCAAACGGAGAATCACTTTGTCCTGTCTGAGCAGGGCAGGCCAATAGGCCTGGCCAGCCCGCCAGCCAGCGGGACCTCTTAAAGAGCTATTTAACTGCAGGGCTGCAGCAATGCACTCACTCAATGACCTCTTTATTTGTTAAAATAGATTATTTTAAATAAATTACAGAGCACTTTCGCTGAATAAACAGAGACTTTGGGGCTGCGGCCTGTCCTGCATTCTTAATGTGGCCACAGAAATCCTAAATGACTAGCGAGCTGTGTAATAGCCTCTGATTTTGCTGATAGGACCTCATTCTTTAGGTAAGAGAGCCATTGAGCAGCCTGAAAGGCAACACCACCTAGAGGAAAACAGAACGTTTTAATCTGGAATATGTACTTATGATATTTCTCTCAGTGCTGGGGAGGGGTGGGGGGGAGACCAGGGCTCCATTAGTGAGACAGGGGATGATTTGAGAGGCAATGGTTTGCTTAGATCAAGAGGTTAAACACCCCCTCTCCATGTGAAGTTGCACGATACCACTTTAAAACAGCCAGATAAATCTATACTTATTGTTAGAATAGAGTATCATTTTCCTCTTTCTGTCTTCCTTTCTTCCTTGTTATTATTGCCTTAAATATACAGTATTTTGAATTTGCAAATGTAATGGTTGACTTCCAGTCACAGCATGTGCTTGTTGTCAGGCTGGGATGAGCCTCTGAAAAGCTAAATTTACAGAGAAATTATCTCGTGAACAGCACTTTGGGACTCCACACTGTACGCACTCAAAACTGACTTTGAGATTCAATTTCATTTACTAACAGTTTTATTAATTAAAACCTTCCATCGTCTATGTTCTTGACTTGTTCCCCCTTTTGTCTTTCTTTCCCCTGAGCCAGACACAGCGCCCGTGAGTATGAGGACGCCTGGCACCGCCTGTGCAATTAGGATGGGTACAATCTGACACAGCTGTGTCCTGGCGTGCTAGTGTGGTGAATGGGTACTCCAAGCAGTAATTAGGTATGGCAGAGCCCTTTGAGTGTGGGTTACGGGGACTCTGAATAAGGGCTGTAGAATAAGGAAGGGGAAACGCTGGCAGAACGATGATGGAATGAGGTCTGATTAACCGTGACGCTCTCGTTTCAGCTCTCTGGCCTGCACGTTTTTAACTTCCCGCCCGCAGTTTTCCCTCCACACACACTCTGGAGTCGAGAAAAACGAGACAACGGGCCTGACAGAAGCTGAGAATATTCTCCTTTTTTAAAAAAAAAAAAAAAAAAAAAAAAAAAGTACAACTTATAAAATTTTATATTGGGGGAAAAATATGACTTTTAATGCAACTGACTGTGTATTCTGTAGGCCTGCCAGGTTCAGTCTGTGTCAGTCATCTGAGCTACTGTGTGCAGGTAATATTTAAACCTGAAGGAAAGGCCAAATTACAGAGAGCTCTTTAAATAGGTCTCTGCAGACAGTGCTATATATTTCTTGACTTCCCACACTCTTTACAGCAGTTACTGGCCTTGCATGCCAGCTCTCCCTCTGTTCTCTAATATTAAGCTGATTAGCAAGTGCCAGATGCTAGATGATACTTGTATGATTTCTACAATACCCCTTATGCCTCTGATTTATTTGAAAATGCAATTTTCTTTTTGATCCCTATCAGTTTTGTGGGGAATTGTGGTTTTGTGATTTGTATTAATATGGGAAGGGAACCAGGGTTCCTTTCGGTGACTCTACTTTCCATTAAAAAATTAACAAAAGTCCTTCATATGAGATTGACCATTTGCCAAACTATCCTTTCAGCATTACAATGCAAATGAAACCCAAAACACTCCACTTTAATCCAAGGACTAAAATACATTTTTAAAATAAAATAAAATAAACCCCAAAAACCCTCTCCAAATCTGCCCTGGCTTCCTTTCCTTTTTGCTCCTCACAACCCATCTTTTAACACCTGGTGGGTGTGGCTTCTCAATTAACCAATTAACCAATCATCCAATGCCCTAGCAACCAGAAACACACATTCTCATGCTTTTGACTTTAGAGGTGAAAATGATGACAAAAGGGTTCTTAACATGAGGTTTGTACATGGAAATTTACAGGGCCTTTAAACAACACATTCATGAATAAAAACAGGAAGGAATGAAAACTACCCATAGCAAAGATTATAAGATCATATATTATTATTATTATTATTATTATTATTATTATTATTATTATTATTATTATTATTATTATATTCCCAATACCACTGCTACTACTAGTAGTAATAATAATAGTAATAATGACAATGATGATACTGTTGTTATCATAACCACTGGAGCAATTTAGGCTCTTGTGCACAGTTTCCATCTGAGGTTCAGACCCACAGCCTCGGGTTATGAGAGCCCTTGGACCACACACCGGCCTGATATTATCAGCTTGTAGATTTGTACTCTGCAGTATTTGACATGACACTTTTATACATTACCCCTACATCCTGTTTCAGACAGCCATGCGGCAGACACATGCCCTGAATATAGCTGGAATGTCTGGAATAATGTTTCCTTCCCAAACTCCTCTGCATCTGCGGTCACAAGCTCCTTCAGGTGTGATGCAATCCTGTTCTGATTCTTGAAAATGATTCATGCTTTGCATGTGTGTGTATATGTGTGTGTGTGTGTGCATGTGTGTGTGTGTGTGTGTGTGCATGTGCCTGCATGAGTGTGTGCGTGTGCCTGCATGAGTGTGTGCGTGTGCATGTGTATATGTGTGTGTGTGTGCATGTGTGTGTGTGTGTGTGTGTGCATGTGCCTGCATGAGTGTGTGTGTGTGCATGTATGTGTGCGTGTGTGTGTGCGCGTATGCCTGCATGAGTGTGTGCGTGCGGGAAAGGGGGTGCGGGGTGTGATTACGAATAATTATAAGGAAAACGTAATTCATAACTGCTCGAATTATGAAGAGAAATTTCTCGGACTCTCCCCAAGGCGTCCTAAATGAGCACTTTTGAGACACGCTAACAGGACTGCCCAGTTCTCTCTCTCGCTGGCAGCAGTAATTGAGCTTAATAGCCCCAGCGCAGACACAGGGAAACTCTTTGACACCTAGACTAAATTCTCTAATGGAATGATCAAATAAGCATCATCCAGTGTGCGCGTATCAAAGGGGCCGACGCTGGGCCGTCTGTCGCATTATGACACCCCTGCTTTCAGGAGCAGCCAGCCGCGTTTTCCCCTGTGTCCCGGCCCTTTCCGGACCACTGAAGAACGGGAACTTCGTCACAGAGTCAAAAGCGATTCCGGCAAACGGGGGAGGAGAATGGCTGACTGCTCCAATAATGGCCTGTGACAGGCTGGGGGTTTGAAGTCATGTACTTTCGTTGGAAACGTGGTCGTTCCTGAGGCCTGTCACTCTGGAAACCACATAAAGGCATCTGGACACCTGTTTTTAAATGCAGGCGAAAAAAATTGTGTGGAGTGTGATTTGTATGTATTCTTAATTTCCTGAAAATTTAGAAAAGTGGTATGTGGATAATATTACAGTGTTGCATTTTATCATATCATGTTACATTTTTATGTCACTTTTTGGAATGAATTTATATTGAAAAATGATGGTTTCAATTTTACCACCCACACAAGTGGAAACGTCAGTTTTTGCCTGGAAAGGTCAGGAAAAGCCAGACAGGATAGCGAGCCTAATTCTTCAGTTGACCTTGAGTAAAGTTTTTGCTCTCTCCCTCTCTCTCTCTCTCTCCCCCCCCCCCCTCCCTCTCTTTCTCTCTCTCTCCGTCTCTCCCTCTGTCAGACTCCCTGCCGCTCCTCAGAGATGCTTTGTGGAGCCTGTGATGTCATGAGGCCGGAGTGTGCTTGTTTTTCGAGTCTCTGCGGGGATAGGGCACGTGCGAAACAGCCCTGCTTTTGTCACCATCTTGTTTGGTTATGTCCCACTTTGCGGGAGATAAGAACCAGGTTTGGGGCTGGCCGGGGAGCGCCTCGCGTTTGGCGGCCCTGACAGCGAGCGCGGCTTTTTCCGATGCTGAGGTTTACACGCAAGCGGGTCTGTTATATTTCTGCAAGTGCACCCTATTATGTTACCTTTCAAGTGGTCTGTCGCTGGGGAGCTCGCTGTTCTGGGTTTCTTCGCCTCTGGGTTGGCTGAAACGCCGACGGTGTTGTTTTAAGGGCTTAATTTAACCGGCGTGTGTGCCGAACGTGTTGAGTTAGCCACGCAATGTTTATTTGTGGAATATTTTCTGACACCTACTTACACCATTACCGTCCAAGTCGCATTATGCCTGAAGTGAAGGCAGCGGAGGTGCCCGGCGCACACAGCCCGTCTCACCTGTGCAGACTGTGCGCTGGGGCCAGCACAGGCAGCCTGCGTTATAGCTCTGCACAGGGCCAGAGGAGCAGGCAGCTACAGAGATTCTGTTAATTTAATAATGTCTAAACATAATTTAGAACATTATGTTCAACAGATTCATGAATCTGTTGTCTGTTTTTTTTAATCCTAACCCTAACCCTATCCCTAAACTCAACTGTGCACTTTAGCCCAGCATAGGCAACACTGCACAGGGCTGGAGGAGCACGCAACTTCAGAAGAACTTCAGAACTGTCTTTGACAAATACCCTAGAAATTTTGTTAAACAGATCCACAAATTTGTCAATTGTTTTTTAAGGAACACATTCCTGTTTTAAACATTTTGTATCAGCAGCTCTTTCCCTGACATGCAATATTTTTGTTTATTGTGCTCAGCTCATACATGGAGATGCTGTCATATAATGTCCTAAAAAGACAGCAAGGCGCATATTCTTTCTTTTCTTTGTTGAAGTTCAAAGCTATTTCCACTCCCTCAGCTACTGTGAAGGACCAGTGTTTGATGTACGTTCCATAAAACATCCATAACGATGTTCTGTGTAAGCAAAGACCCCCCACGGTTCCATGAACAGCACAGCCAAGAGAATACAAACCTTCAGAGTGCACTCTATCAGACTCTTATCTGATCAGAAATTTAAATGATGGGAACATTATTGACCGGGGCCCAAGAAGGGAAAACAGCCGTGGCAATAGATTCAGCATTTGGACAGCTGATTACGCTATCGATGTCTATCACAGACGCTTCATGTTTGGACCTACCTTAGAAGTTTGGGGTGGAGAAACAGATGGAGATGAGCAGGGGTTCTTTGTTGCTAATCCCCTGATCCACCACAACAGCAAGAAAGTCCAGCGCAGTCTACGTCTGGTCAGAATGAGAAGTCTCACTGTTGCATTTTGATGTTGCAAAGGACACAAGGACTTTGAATTGCATGGACACAGAATAATGTGGGCTGGTGTTCAGGAAAAGAAATTAGTTTGGACCACTGTTTCAAACAGCTCTAATTAACTGCCAGACTTAATGAAACCTTTTGTACACACGGCCTTTGAAAAGCTTCTTGAGACAAAAAAAAAATCATACAGTTCCACTATTGTGTTTTTTTTTTTTGCTTTATTTTTTTTTATCTACATGTATTCATTAAAACCATGATCTAGAGGGAGTGCTTGCTGTTGTTACTGGTGTTGTTTTAAAGAAGAGCTGAGGCCATTGTAAAACACACATACGCCTGGGTAAAGTGCTCGCTTATCCCTGGGAGAGAGGGAGAGGATACTGGTGCGAGGCCCGGGGGGGTGGGTCACTTCCTGTGTCGCGCGAGGACGCACCGCAGGCCTGGCCCAGGCGCGCCGAGCGAGTCGGCACAGAGACGGAGACGCTGAAAGATCAGAGAGGGGGGAAGAATCACCAGCGCTCCCGTTTTAGACAAGACAACTGTGCTCCGGGCATGCTCTTTGTTTGGCTTTCATCAACCTCTTTATTCAAGTGTTTTTACTCTCTGCCAGCATTGGCACAGCTCAGCCTGCTTGCTTAAGCTCTTCTCTCTAACACCCCCTGATTTACTCAGACGATCTTTACACATCTTTAAACAGGTAGGGATTTCTTTTTCCACACCTTCCCCCCCCACCACCACCTTTTGTGTGCCTACAGGCTTTTAGCTTGTCTGTTGCCACCAGACGCAGGTAAAGCCACCACCAAAGACGTGAGAGTGACTCTAATTCTTTAGTTGACCTTGAGTGTAGCCTTTGCTCTCTCTCCCTCACTCATTCAACATCTAGCTCTCTCTCTCTCTCTCTCTCTCTCTCTCTCTCCTTCTCTCTCTCTCTCTCTCTCTCTTTCTCTCCTTCTCTCTCTCTCTCTCTCTCTCTTTCTCTCCTTCTCTCTCTCTCTCTCTCTCTCTCTCTCTCTCTCCCTTTCTCCCTCTCTCCCTCACCATCTGGTTTGACTGCCAGGGCCTTGTGTGACCTTGTTGTCAAGGACACATGTGGGAATTAGGAAAAGTGGACTTGTTTCAAACAATTATATAAATTACTTTAATATCGTAAAACAAAAAAGAAGAAATATATATATATATATAAAATGTTGACTGTCAGGTTAGATTTCCACTCAGCTTGCATGTGTGAGAGCACCTCTGGGTTTGATAGGGGTAATTTGGAGATTGCGAGTGCCAGGTGTTTAAGGAGGTAAAAAAAAGTCCTCATTCAGCCATGTTTTCTGAGTCATGCCTAATAAGCACCTGTCAGGGAATAAAAGGACTTTTTTTCGACTGACCTTTTACCCTGTGTGATGAAATGGACACCTTTTAATATCTGCCAGTTTGTTCAATTATAATTGAATGTTACATGGAACTCTAGACTAAAATTGCCTCTTTTTACCATAGATGTGTGGGATTACAATGGCAGGGTGATTCTCCACCAGAGACTTGCAATAAGTAGAATTATTATTGTAATTATATTTTTAAAACCACTTCCTTAGATGATACAAGCCTTGTTGATAATGCTCTAGTCTCTCCGATGATTACCTGTCAAGCAGTGAGGACAGCTGTAACCAAAGGGAATGGACATATCGAGTCTTGGAAAACCAATCAAAAACGAGTCATTGGGTGAAGACATCATCGTTAATACCCATAGATGTAGTATCCTCTTCCTTTCAGACTTGCACAAATCTAAATTTTGCTCTTCGTAATTCAGACTTACAACTAATGAAATTCCAACGGCCAAGGCTTTTGGAATTACTTAATTTTTATGAAATTGTTCTAAAAGGGAATTGTTCAGGAAATGTGTCAGCATTTCCAGGTGAACTATGAGGACCAAGGGCTCCTGAAGCAGTGTCCTGTTCTGTGTATGAGGTATTTCTATTACGTATTAGGATCAGATATTTTGAGATGATAAAACTACCTTAGATATCATACTATGTTTTTTTTTTGCTTGTGTCGTACTCTGCCTCACGTGTAAGTTGCTTTGGATAAAGGCTTCTGCCAAATGAATAAATGTAAATGTAAATGTAAATGCATACTTCCCAAGACAGTTCAGCAAGCTTCCCACAGACTTACAGCCTCATGGAAGAGTGAAGAAATTAGTCAGCTAAAAGGAAGGCACAAGGACCTTTGTCAAAATTGCTCGGAGGAACTGTTGCAAAGGAAACAGAAAAAACGCAGATCCAACACGATGTTACTAAAGAAAAAAACTGAAAACTACAATAAAATTGCAAACAGTACATGGTAGTCTTACTTTCCTAATTACTGAGAATACGTATAACTCAAAAAATTCGGTTCTCAATAATTGATAGCCTATTTAATATAACATTGGGAGATCATTTTGGAACTTCTTCCCAATACAATTGAGGAGTTGGCAGTATATTCTCAAGATAAGATATGGACAGCCAGATTAAATATAACACAGATGGGTGTAATTTTGGCAGTAGACATTCCAAGCTCACCGATTGAAAGAGTAATGAATTCTTTTGCTCTGATTGATGGGCAGGTGTTGAGTAGATTTGTCATGTAAATGAAACCCTCTCTGTGCTCAATTGGCCCTATCAACACCAGATTAAAAATGTTTTTAATTGTCAGACAGTGTCTTAGCCATTGTTAACTGCTCTTTTTGAATGACAACCTCCTCACTACTCTTCAGACTACCATTGTTAAACCTCTTCTTAAGAAAAGCAACTCGGATTCCTCTGTGCTGAGTAATTTCAGATCTTAAATTTACGCTTTTTAGCAAAATTCTCAGTAAATGCTGTACAGAAATTGCAATCAGGCTTTTTTTGCAAATCACACAACGTGGAGCACAGCCCAAAAATAAAACACCATTGTCTAGTCTATGCTACAGTGAAAATGCATATGTTTTGTCAGCAATGATTCTGTAAATTGATTCTGTAAAATGATTCTGTAAATAACAGGTAAAAGCCTGATCGCTGTTCAGTACATACATGCCATAAAATACACCCAAGATGACAAAGATCCTAAAGAGTCTTTAACCTGTACACACAGTGAGCAGAAAAAGCAGTATTACCTGTACAGGTAGTGAGCCACACAAAGGTATTCCCTGTGAGGTGAGGAGCTCGCATGGCCATGCCTCTAAAGTGAACAGCTCACATGGTATTCCCTGTGAAGTGAAGAGCTCAGACAACATTCCCTGTGTGGTGAAGAGCTCAAACTATATTCCCTGTGAAGTGAAGAGTCTTCTGTGTCAACAGCTCACATAGTAATATCTGTAAAGAGAACAGTTCACACAGTATTTCCTGTGAAAAGACCACACTGTATTTTATGTGAACAGCTCACACAGTAATCCCTGTAAACAGTTATCCCTGTAAAGCAAACAGCGCACAGATTTCCTTTGAAGTGAACGGCTCATGCAATAATCACTGTAAGATGAACAGTTCATACTGTTCCCTGGAAGGTGAACAGCCCATACTGTTCCCTGTAAGGTGAATAGCCCATGCAGCACTGTCTGTGACAGTGTCCCTGAGCATTGTGTTTACAGAGGAGGAGCAGCAGAGGGAGCATCGTCACTGTGTGCAAAATAAATTGGAGATGAAGAGGTTCAGTCTGTCTCTCCTCCATCTCTCATTCTCTCAGTCTCATGCTTTCTCTCCTTCCTCTTTTCATTTCTCTCTCTCTACAGACTCATACCCACGTACATCTTATTTGGTCACTTCCAGGATGACACTTTTACCATGTCTTACATTTCCACCTGTAGGTGTGAATCAATAACTCTGCAAAACTTGTATATCATAAATATATATTATTTAGAGTCATAGTGTTATTTTGTGTGTTTGGGGGTAGGGGATATGTACAAGAATGATAAGTCTCAGACTAAGGAGTATGTGGGCACAGAGGGAAAGCCAGAGGGACGTTTCTTAAATGGAGAAAGCACTGAAGTGTTGCTTTACATTTTCATACATTGACTTTTTTGTCTTTGTGGGTTCCAAACAGTACCATCCCTCAAAGAATCAGTCCTGTTGCCCTGACAATGCCAAGAGAGGGCTGATTCTGAGAAAATACCAAAGTGGTAAGATCTGGGGCAGCCCGTCCCAGTCATCCGAAAATGACGGACTGGAACAGCTCCGAAATTGATTCTGTAAGAGCAGAAGGGCATGACTTCTGTCAGTCCGGCCCCAAAGACGGCTGGCAAGAGCGTTTCACTGGGGCAATTCAGGGGTAATTAGCCCCATTTAACCATTTCCTGGTTTTAAGAACTTAAAGAGGGGGCCACAATCAGAGGGGACAATGCATATTCACCGCACGCCCCCCCCCCCCCCCTCCTCACCCCCCAGCCCCCCAGGTAAGGGGAGCTCAGCGGTAACGTTTAAGTGAAATACCACGCCATCCAAACTGAACCATATGACAAGCTCTCAGCAGCAGCAGCCTCTGCAAAAGAGATTTAAGACTCGGGATCCCCGGGTTTCAGAAGCGTAGAAACAGAATTGATCTTGCCTTTAAAAAAAGCTGGAAATTTGAGCTGCCTCATAAGGGGTTTCGAAGGATCTCTCAGGATATGTGAAAAGAAAACTTGCACGGCAGGCAGAGATGCCACCAGGCTATCTCAAACCACGGTGCATGCTGAAACACTTTTCTGGGAGTATGCCTCATAATGCTTAGCAATATAAGCCATGTCTAATGCTCCTAACTGGTTATGACAGGGGGCAACACATACTGTGACTGGCGACATGTCATGTATATGACAACCGACATCAGACTTTATGACCGTTGACATGTCATGTTATTATTAGCGTTGCCTGGCGGTTGTCGTAAGTCATTATGTCCAGCGAAAAAGTAAGGTATATTAAAATATCAAATCCAAAGGGAATATGTGCGTGTGTTTGTGTGTGTGTGTGTGTGTGTGTGAGTCAAAGTTTGCTTTATGTCATAAAAATTATCAAACCGCCACTTTTAAATATGTCATTTCATGTTGTATAATTTAGAAAACACATTTTACCATCACACATTGAGATGTATTCTCCTTTCTCATTAGCCATGACCTTTCATGAATGCTCATGGTGTTAAGAATCGTCATGGAAAGGGCGTGAGAGTGTTGTGTTGCCTACATAACGATACACTTCAGCTGAAGTGTTGCCGCGCTCTTAAGCAGATTTCCTTTCCAGACTGATCCGCAAACACAAAGGCCATGGGCAGGCCTATGAATAAGTTATAGAGGGATAGAGACAGAGAATAGAGGAAGGATTCAGGGCACAGGAGCCATAAGTCTACCTGCACGCCTTCCAAAACCATCATTAGTATTGTTAAGCCATGTTCCTGACTTAGAGAGACATGCAAGGATAATGAAATAAGCTTATTTTTGTCCCCATGATGCGAGACAGAATTAGTCACACAGGTCTCTGGCACACACAGACGAAATCATGCGCTTAACCTCGGCCCAACTGCATATATGAACGGTTATGGATATTGTGATCTAGTGCCAGTTTGATATTTGGTAGTGTATGCACTTGACTTCCCTTAGTTTACTAGGCAGAATAGTTTCAGATTAGTTAACCACAAGTTAACTTGTGGTAGTGTTTGAATGGTGTTCACTGGTCTGGGAGTGCTGTTAGCCTGGTCTGACACTGTTGCTCCTTTAACTTGGATGGATACACTTTTGTTCTGTTGTGCTAGAAGCTCCTCTAGACAAGAGCGTCCAGCAAATGAATGTAATGTAATGTAATGTTCCATTACCATATCTTGCATTTAAACTGAAGTCTTTCTATTTGCTAAGGCAAATGATGGAATATCTGTGATTCTACAGCTGACCACAGGGATGCAAGCCCTAACCTTTGATCTGAGCTGCCACAGAGGGGCCTGGCCAGTTTAACTCAGGAGCAAAGAGAAAGTGCAAACACATGTGCTTTCTGCCACTGATTACCGAAGCGATAACTCAGTGAGTTCACATGCAATAAGCAATTTGTGGAGTTAATAATGGAAGGTGTGGTTTGTATGTGTGTGTGTGTGTGTGTGTGTTTGTATGCATGTTTGTTTTCATATTTAACAGTTGATTAATGTACATTAAACTCAAATAAAATTGAATTGAGAAAAGAGGTTTGTTTTTTTCTTAAAGGGAGTTCAGAATGACTCTCCTCAGCCATGTTCAGATCGCGCCCCTCAGACAAACACTGGATTATTAGATTCAGGGGTGAGGGTCTCTGTGAACCGGCTGTGTTAGCACTGAATGGGGCACCATTACTGCTGAATGGGAGGCCATTATGAAATTATGAGCATCTGTCCCTTGAACAGTCACCCTTTCATTCCTCATGCTGTCACCACCACCCTCTCTACCTCCTGTACAAACCCAAACTATCAACGACTAACCTGTTGTGGTAACCAGGATGTGTGAAAGCATCGTAAAGTCCAGTATCTCTGAGAATGACTTTCAAAATGGAGGGTTATGAAAAACGGTCAAAACATGGCGGTCAAACTAACTACGAGGTGGTCAAATTATAACAGCGTAGCGAATGAACAATGGCCATATTCATCGTAATTTCACAGCAACATGAGAAACCAGGTTTATTAGCCCTCCATGCCGAGGTTCGAGCCGAGGTTCGAGCTGGGGTCACTGTCTGAAGACCGTACACGCATCTTAATCTGCGACATTGTTGCTGCAGTGAGCCGTGTCGATTTCAGCTGAACGGTGTGTGATTTTTAAGTAGTTTACTCTGTGCTGTGTTAGCACCTGGCGAGCAGGTGAGCTGGGGGGGAGGAGGGGGGGGGGGGTGGTCAGACGAGCGGCACTTAACACCTGACACCCCTCCTCCGGGACCACCTTTCACCTTTGACCCTGGAGTGACAGGCACAGTGACGGCTCTCGGATCCCTTTTCTTCCCCCGCGCCTGTCGGGCACTGCCGAGCGTTACCGCGGGAGACGAGCTGAAAGGAATCCCGCCGCTTTTAAGAGCGGGGAATGTGCAGGTGTTCATGCCGTCTCACCCTCAAGTTCAAAAGGCACAGAGTCCTCAACCACTCAGTAACAAGCTAACAAAGAGGCCTGCAGAGAGAGGATGACTGCGGCCTTTCACTGTCAAACAGCCTCCTCATAATAGCACATAATCCCGGTAGTGTGTGTGTGTGTGTGTGTGTGTGTGTGTGTGTACACATGTGGGCCAATATGTGTAGCACTTTACCAATATGACACACACAGACCTACGCTCAAGACACACATGCACACACACACACACCCTCCCAATGAAAAAGACTGTGTCCCGCTCAAAGAAGCACACAGACTCAAACTTGCTCCGCAGGGAGATGAATGTATAAAAAAGTAAACAGAAAAAGCAGACAGGAGTTACGCTTATCTGACAAAATTACCCTCCTGTCTCGTGTCGGAATCCGTCCCCTTTTTTTTTCCGCTCCATCAGTTTATGGGTTCAAAAAATGGGAGCGGGTCCAAGCAATACTGGTAACATTAGTGTCAGTAATTTAATGCGCAGGTGTGAATGGATTCTCAAACAAGCCCGGGAGGCCGGCGAAGGCCCGCTGGACGCAGCGGCCAGCGGCAGCGCTGGATAAACACAACGCGGAGCTGCGACTTGGGCCTCCGTGCCCCACGCGGCCGGCGCTGTTTGTGTTGTGGCTTCTGGTGTTTGTAGGAACTCTGCGGAGACCACGCCAGCCGTTTCCGCGCCTGTTTCCTGGGCGAAAAACGAACCCGGGCCAGGAGTAAGTGCCTGCATGAAAAGCCGTGTTATGTGTGGGTGGTTTTTTAAAGAAAGAGGGAGGGGGGAAAAAAAAAACTGATGATATCTTGCCCTGTACAGTGTCAGCGCGGCAGTCTGAGTTTTCGTTGCGGTTGTTTTTAGTTGCTTTGTGTATGTGAGCGCATGCTAGTAACAGCTGTCCTTGCTAAGGGAAGCCTAAGGAGACATGGAAACTGAAGGAGGGCCACTACTGCTCTCTGCATCACATCACTCCTGATGTATGTCCTCATTGATTACTGCTGCCGTACTCAAATTCAATTAATTGTATTTAACAGTTACCTTATTCACGACTGATGTATGTCCTCATTGATTACTGCTGCCATACTCAAATTCAGTTAATTGTATTTAACAGTTACCTTACTCACGACTGATGTATGTCCTCATTGATTACTGCTGCCATACTCAAATTCAGTTAATTGTATTTAACAGTTACCTTACTCACGACTGATGTATGTCCTCATTGATTACTGCTGCCATACTCAAATTCAGTTAATTGCATTTAACAGTTACCTTACTCACGACTGATGTATGTCCTCATTGATTACTGCTGCCATACTCAAATTCAGTTAATTGTATTTAACAGTTACCTTAGTCACGACTGCAGTTCAAGTGTAGTTTGTCAATAATACCATTTTAAATGCTTTTTTGCTTGCCTTATTTTGAATGTGTGTCTACTTATTTGAGGAAATAAAGGGTTGCATTAGGGTACATAATTAGCTACAGTCAATACTTCAATGAATGGTCAAGTTTCCCTGACCCCGAATGCATCACCCTCCTCTGCTAATAGTACTAATCTGTACTATGTGCTGCTCGCTTATTTCTCCAGCTGTTGCCTATCCAGAATCTCATGGAGTAGCTGCCGTTACTATCATCCCTGGCCTTGTGGATGCCGCCAGTTATCGTGAGGCTCTGTGTATCCTCACGGTTAATTCCGATCCGGCGCTGGTACGGCAGCACCTCTCAGAAGAGCTGTCTGCGTCCGCCGCTTTGTTTGTGTATGACGGGCGTGTGCCACAGCGTGCAGGTGAAAACATCCTGATTCACCATCCCTCGCTGTCACAATAAACACGCCCACTTCCCTTCCCCCCACGGTCTGCCGTGTCAGGCATCGCGAGTGAGCCAAGGCAGACCAGTCCCGGCCTGTACGAGGAGGCACTCGGAGCTACATGTAAAACCAACAAAAAGAAAAATCCTGGTCACGTCGAGGCGTAGGGGAATCTGGCCTAGTGTAAACACAGCACACACTGGCTTGTAAAAATCTCAGACACTTTGCGTTTTTTATACTCTGATAAGTGAAGGTAGTAAAATTTGATGCAGATTTTATCCTTCAGCTCTTCTTGCTCTCTTTAAACAGAGCTGTTCGTAGTGTAGCACGACCTCAGTCATGACCTTTGCACCACTGATGGATGAGAAATGATGTATGATGTTCTGATGCAAACAGAACACGATTTACACCGTGCAAAATATTGACAAAAGAAGACTTTCAATACAGTTCAGTACAAAAAATTGTCAATCTTCATTCCAGTGATTGGATTTCTTGGAGAGTTTAGGGAAATGTTTATGTTGGCCTTTGATGCTGTCTCATTCCATTTCATCCAGTCTAATCTAGTATTCATTCAGCGTTTGGTGGGCCGGTGAGAAAAATACTTCTCTATCCTGTGACATCACTCTCCAAACCTTCACGTTTTAGACCTAGATGCTAACTAGTTCATACAACAAAAAAAAACAATACAAAAAATGAGTAACATGGTTTACCTTGTTTTTTAAAAACATAGAACTTATTAATAAAGGTAACGATGTCTGAAGCTTCTTCAGTATCTCTTTACCTTGCAAGATGGCAAGCTACCTTATATTGCACACAACTGTCATTGGCTTGCACTTCAAGTCCTTTCCATATTTATTTAGCTTGTTTCTGCACTGTTCTTCTCTCATCAATGTATTGACTGGATTACAACAACTCTGAAGGTACATATCACCACCGATTGCACTGGAGTATGGATTGCAGCATACAGCATACTAAAATCCATCCAGCACTAGGTTATTAATCCATGGTAATGTTTTGAAAAAGTGGGGTGGGGGAGTGGGGAACCAATGGTGGCTTTCTGAAGTGAAGTGACATGCAGCCCCTGTTGATATGCCAAACAAAACAACAAATAAATAAATAAATGAATGAATAAAACCACCCTGAGCACACAGTCAGCGGAAAAAATGAGTCGCTGGCTCTCCAGCCACACACCTGTATTCAATATGCCCCTAATTAGGCAGGTGTGGCTCGTTAACCAATGAGCTGGCTCTCACAGACAAAGGCAATTCCAATGAACGATTAAACAATTAACCTGTATGGATGCATTTGATGGATGAGCTCAGTTTTTAACAAAGCAGGAAATGTAGAAACAATAATCCTTAAACATGTAACAAACAAACAGTTTTTGGGGAAAGGCAGAGGTTCTCCTTCACAATGCCATACCTTGAAAATCAAGTGACACTATTTCACCATTTACCTTCCTTATGCAGTAACACACTTATGTAGCAATCTTTTTATACACATAAGAAGGTTTAAAACTTCCACGCACTGTGACTCCTGAGTGTATCTAAGGCTGTGTTTGTCTATATTGCTTTATGACTGTACGCTCAAGATGTACCAACCCTGGTGCAGTCGACCTTAACCAGCCGGTCGGTTACTGGGTCTCCCTAGCAGTTTCACAGCCATGGCACTTCCTGTGGTGAAGACTCCAAGAGCAAGCGGCAGGCAGGATTCAGCTGTGTCTCAATCACCTACGTCCCTGCAGAGGAGAGAACATGTGGGGATGGTTTGGGAAGTAATGGCAGGGATATGCAGCCAGGATTAGGAGCTGCAGAAGAAAGCAGGGATCTCTGCTGGTTTTGCCATGTCTGTTTCCACTCTGCCAAGAACCCTTCAGAGTGTCATTAAAGAAGACAGAAATGTTGACTCTCTCAGGCTTTGTGCCAAGAACAGTATGAAGTACGTCTTGTAAATGGCTCACATATCAGTACTGCAGTTCTTCAGATATCCCTGCGGAGAGCTTCACGCAGTGTAATGACTGCGTGTGTGTGTGATATTTTCATCGTATTTCAGATTTTTTCAGGGTCAAGTACATTTCATATTGATATTTTTAAGCCCTCTTAAGTGCTGCAGGACTTAATTTGATAATCATTTCAGAGTTGACATGGCTCCTTGCTGACGAAAAAAGATTAATCTGTTTTATGTCGTTATGTCAAGTAATATTCTGATGCTCACGCAGTCGGCTGGGTCTACAGCCCAGAAAGGATGAAGTACATAATGCTCTCCTCCATTTCCCGGAATACCTCCTACCACACCCTGAGACTTCGGCAGACCTCACAGACATGACCGTCGGCAGACCTTTCGTCCTCATGAAAAATACACCAGTTTTTTTTTTTTTTTTTTTAAAGATTACATTACATTATTGTCATTTAACAGATGCTCTTATCCACAGTGACTTCTAGTGACAGTGACTCAAAGTTACAGTTTTATCCATTTATACAGCTGGATATTTACTGAGGCAGTTGCGGGTTAAGTACCTTGCCCAAGGGCACAGCAGCAGTGCTGCAGTGGAGAACCAAACCAACAAGCTTTCGATTACAAGCCCTATGCCTTACCACAATGCCACACACATGCAGTAATTTATCAGCTGCCAAACACTAGTGTATTCAGTTGATGGATTTTTCATCCATGTATGTAGGACAGCCTGAAGAATGGCTGCTGGTGTACAGGGACAAATTAATTTATGATTCTTTTCCAATTAAAACACAGTCACACAAACCTCTCTTCCTCCATGAGTGCTGTTTTTCCATAGGAAATTTTTCAAAACCCTCACAATCAAAAGGAGTAATTGTCCTGCCTTCAGAAGATCTGCAAAACAATTATTTTAGAAATTCTCTTTTCTACTTCTCGGGGACAGAAAACTCAGAGATTAGATGATCTTTGTGATTTTGAAATGACCTCCCTTAATACTCCTCAGAAAAGCACAATGGATATAGTACTATACAAGGTGCCAATCACCCTCATCTCTCAGCCCAGTCTCACAAGCCAGTAGCTATTCACAAGCTAAAACTTAATTAGAGTTGCCCAAGTCAATAAAAATACTTATAAACATAAATATTATAATTCCCACAGGGGTTGATAAATGTTGTTTTTTGTGTTCTGTGCCAAAGCACGTCAGCATGTTGACTCTCTCCAGGTGTATATATATATATTTTTTTTAACATCAGCAGGTTTCAGGTGAGAGAGTGCAGTGAGAAGGCCACGGGCTCTTTGTCAGTCTGACTTCATTGTTTTCGTCTCTCCGGTGAAACTCTCAGAGTGGCTCTGCAGAACCCAATCCGCCCGCGCTGGCCGCCGTGAATGGCAGGCCTGAAGCAGCACAACAAAGGCCCCGGGTTTTGGGTGTTCCCCGCCTCGCGCTCACAGAGGCAAGCCTTTGGTGTAAATATTAATAAACCCGACTCCCTCATCAAATATTTAGAGCCCGTTGATCTGGCTGTGGGCGAGCGGGCGTTTTTTGGACGCCCCCCAGCTCTCCCGAGGGGTTTGATGACCGTGGATGCCCCTCGGAGATCAGGTGTGAGAATGGAGGTATGGATCCTGTCAGAGCACCAGGGTCTCCGCTCGGAACTCCATCAGCCCAGCTGATGTTAGCTGCAAACATCAGAGGCTGAACTGTGCTCACTTAACCAGTGAACTATCCATACATGGGCCCTCCTTCTGGCCAATCAAACTCCAACCGCACTCCCTGCTGCACTTCTAAAATACCTTTTTCAGTTTTGCTTTTAGCTTTTTGTTTCAGACCAGGAAATTTCAATTTGGCCTTTAATTCATTCGCAAACAAACTCAAGTTTGTTTAGTCCATTTGCTGCTACATGCGGAACAGAATTCTGTTGCTCTCCTAAATTTAATTAGACTTAATTTCAGGAACCTCGTCACTGTGTAAGATTACACCGGATGAGTCTGCCTTCCATGCAGCCAGAACTATTCTATGACAGTGTCTGTCCATGGGGATTCATATGCAGTGGGTTTCAACCCTAGAGGACGAAACTCTGTATGCGCAGGCTCGATTTGCCCCGCTGCAATCAACGCATTTTATCGCCTCACAAACGAACCAAAATAAAAACGGTCTGCCCTGCTGCATCAACGCATTTTATCGCCTCACAAACGAAACCAAAATAAAAACAGTCTGCGCTTTCCCAGTTCCAATTCCGTGCAGATCCACAGTGCAAACACAAGGCAGGCTTTGAGCGTCCCGGGCCCCGAGCACGAGGCGTTCCGTTCGCTTACGCCCGCAGCGCCAGCGCGCTCCACACTCGATATACTCTGAAACCTCTTGACGTCAGCGGCAAAGCAGAGTTAAAACAGGAGACCTCGAGGTCGCTCCCTGCTCTCTGCAGTGAGTTCTGTAATGCAGTGTGGAAGAGGGAGAGGTGCAGGGAAGAGGAGTCGTCTTTGGAAAGAGAAGTGGGGCGTCCTTCCTCTAGTTAACGCCGGGCTCCCCGACACCACACCTGTTTAGGTCCTCCGGTAGACTAAACACATCCACCAAGACTATTTTCACTGTCCACCGCCATTTTCCTGTTTTGCTGCGTTAAATTTGGCCTGGCACCGCCTGTCCTCGTGTCAGTAGACATGAGCTGGCCGTGGTTCACATTCCTCCCATCAGGAATTGAACTTGGACGTGCCCGGGGAGTAAGGAGGCAAGACACGTGAATCCATCCGACAGTTTCTTCTTCCACCTTTTTTTTCGTGTGTGCCAGAGGAGGATTAGACATCAGATACTATACTTCGCAAGATTTCTTAAAACCTATTTACTGAATATTGCATGTCATCAAATCCCCTTGTTGCTTGATTTAATTTCCGAAACATCAGAACACAATACCGAAAAATAACTCCCACCTGTCGAAAAGGCTGTAAGTGGCGGTAAGCCCTGACAGACTCACAAAAGAAAAAATATTCTTTTTTTTCACAGCGTATTACAACGATAATGTTTCAGCTGACATTCTCCCTGCACACATCTGAGACGGGTGACTTTTGCGTGGAGGAGATTATCTGTTATGGACTCCCCATTGTCATTGGCTATGGATATGAATTCCGAAAGGACTGGCAGCAAATGAGGGCAACATCACCCAACAAACGGGGGGATTATATTAGCAAATTAAATTAATAAACACGTGAATAAATAGCGGCACAGGGACCTCCAAGCATCCCCAAGCTCAGAGCAGGTAACACAAGCTGCGAAAAACCATGAATTAATGATTGGGTTTCCAAAATTGAGTCAATAATTCAGAAGATAATTGGCTCTGCTTAATTGCTTGTGGAGCATGAAAGATGCATATGGTTTGTTAAGTGTGGTGCATCAGGGCCCACTTATAATGAAGACAGATGGTTGTTTGTTAGATTGGGTGTCATTGGGAAGGGCTTGTCATAGTCGCACTTCCCTGTAAGGCTGGATCATGTTTTTCCACGCCCCGAAGAGTGCAATTTCTCTTTCTCGCGCCCCAACTGTGCCCGTGGTGAATAATTGAGGTGCTGGACATCATTGAAGGGCCAGAACTGAGGTTCTTTGCAACCTTCAACCCCACAGCTTTATATACAGTTAGTGGGGATGCTAAGATGCATGAGGAAGACTAGCTTGCAGTCATGATGAAGGAATTAACTTTCTCTCTAGAAACATTGCTCATCGCCATTGCTAGTAGTGTGAGGTAATGTTTGTGATACTCTGTGTGTGTGTTCATGTACAAGATCTTACATTATTTTCCTCTCTCATGGAATGTATGTGTGGTACATGTGAGCTTTGCCCACATTTAACCCACCGCCACCCTCCTTTCCACAGCAAATGGAGGAGATATGTCCAGAAAATTGGGTGTCAATGGTCTGACTCGCTGCGTGACCAGCTCCTGCAATAAAAATGGTTTACCACTAGGGGGCAAAAAGAGCAGCAGTTGAACACTGGCTTCCCTTGTGATTGTATGGCTTTATGTTGATGGATGCACTTTCAGCTCCCTGTCACATCTGCTGAAATGACTCTAACAAGAGGGGTTACGTCACTATATCAGAACCACAACACACAAATGAGCCCTGTTGAAAACAAGTAGCAAAAGACCAACCCTGACCAAACCCTCAAGCCTAATCTTTCCCTCCAACAAAATCACCGTTATACTGGCGTGCGCGTGAAAAATTCAGTCTCTTTCAAATTTATTTATGTTTCCTTTATTATCACCCTCCCCATTGTCAAAATTTCCACAAGGAACATCAATCAGCTTATTTTATTCATTAGTACAGCATTAACAAAGGGTTAATTGCCTCAGTATGACCAAGCACATTTACAGAAAAAACATCATTATTTTCAACTCAGCCGTCTTTCATAAGCTTTTAATCACTAATGATATGATTATCCCTCAAACATGCACAGTTTAGAAAAAAAACTCCATGATTTTAGAGGACCTTGTGAAAACTAAACATGTTTTAATAGCACATGCTCATACACACACACTTAATTTCTTTGTATGTTCACAGCTTTGTGTGTTTCTCTTCCTAATGACCTAATAATTTGAACATACCAAAGTCAGCTCATTAGTTGTATACCATGACATTTGGGGTGCGGAAACACCTGTTATTTTACTTAATGGAGTCGAAAAACACCTCTGCATTGAAGGGCTCTTGTTAGACTGTAAAAATAAACCACTTGCACAATTCATCACTGTGGTTTAACACACACAAACCTTTAATGGCACACTGACAGTGAAACATAAACAATTGCTTTCCTATTTTAGCATTGCAGACAAAGTCAGACTGCAGGTGAAACTAGCATTGAGTAGTCACTCCTTATCCCACCTTTCCCTGTGGCGTAGTGAAAGATTTCAGACATACACTACCTCAGGGTTAATCAGCTGAACGCATGGCCTCGGTGTATTCACCCACACAAAAGGGTTGACGTGACGGATATCCAGAAACAAGTCAATCCCATGACTGCTGATTACTGAGAAACAAATGGCTCCTTAAAACGCACAGGGTATTAAAGAGTTCTGAAGCCGACAGCATGAATAAATTCTGATCATGGCTCCATTTCCCCTGATGCGTGCCAAAACCCCGGCTCCTACATTCTGCCATTGACTTTAATGTAACATGCATGTCTGTTTGCAGCTAATTTGCCGTTCCTGTGCGTTGTATTGTGGTGTTTTTATATGACCTATGTGGGTTCCACTTTACATTAATTGGCACCAATAGATGTATATTTTCACTATACCTACATACTGTACTAATGTCCATCTACATGGTAACTACTTTATACATACACTTTCCCACAAGCCAAAGCTTCAACAGTATGGAAGTGCATTGTAACTATGCAGCTACATGAATGCATTCCATAGTTGAACTGCATATGTAGGTGCAGTGTAAATACACAGGTATCAGGAAACACACTGTAAAAAGGGAGCTCTACCTGTCTGCGGTTCACATCACCCTCCTTCTGACTGTGCCACATCAGAGTCCTCATTCTCTCCTCAGTGGCTCCGCCCTGTCTGCCATGATTGATGAGGTGATCAGAGAGGAATTGGCCCAAGCAACGAATCCCTCACCATCAGCAGACCCCCCCCCCCACCTCCCATGCTGGCCCGCGACGCCGGAAACCCAAAACCGCTGGCCACAAAGGGCCTTGTAAGGCATCCCGCAGCCTCATTCAGTAATTAACCTGCCCGTAACCTCCCTTTTCTCCAGCGGCCAGGGCTAGCGACGCTAATCACCCAGCACTTTGCCTCATGCCACAGGCTGCAGGTGCGAGAGGGCTGTCTGCAGGAGACACTCCTTCTCCCCCCCCTACTCATCCTCTGCCTCGGATCTGCACACAAATCTGGCAACCCAGCTGACCTCAGCTTCTGTTCCTTACACACATCTGGCAACCCTGTTCTTCCTTGCTTCTGTTCACACAGAGGCTATGAGATGCTGGCCTATTCCTCAGTGCTCATGTTGCCTGTTGTGATTTCATTCAGCCCTGACAGCCATTCTGCCATCCTTCCATCTGACCCTGTGAGAGGATGGCCTATCAGCTCATCACATCTCATTACATTTATTTTCAGTCTACTAGGTTGTTTACCTTACCAAGCTCAATATACAGCACCTACAGGTACTACATCCCTTCACTTCACTTAAGTACATTCAAACAGCAGCTCTCCACCTGGTATTGTTACCCACAATGCTCGGATTTACTGCCTTGAACACCGTTCCACTCCATTTCCTGCTACCCACTGCAGCAAAATCCTGCTTTCACAGCACTACTTCTGTTCTTTGCAGGAATTTTTTTGTTTGCTTTGTCCTGTTGGAAAACCTGTCAGTGTGATTTCATGTTCTGATGAGCATATTAACGGCTTGGCTCTCCTACGGAGGTGAACAGTCAGCAAAATCTTAACAGTGTTCACAAAACTGCGTGTGCTACAGACTGACCACTCCTGCTGGCTGTTTTTGGTTTCGTGAGTGAGAGGTTAAGTCTGAGTCAAGAAAATCCATCTGTTTCTGGAAAGAAAATGGAAGGGTTACTGGCGGTTTTAACGTCAAAGCAAATCTTAAATCAAGTCCGAAATGTTTCTTGTTATTTCTAAGGCGCGCTTACGAGCACCCGACGGCAGCCAAACACCTCAGGTCCACCAGGGATAGTCGTCTATTCCAGTGCCTGCTTTGCCACAGATACTTTGCGCTGTTCTGCGTGGGGCCATTGTTACACCAGCCATTATGACCTCACAGAATGCTGGTCCAGATTGAGTGATTTTGGGGGAGACTGGGTCAAAAGACCTGGAAGGTTTTCAACTTTAAAAGAACTTTAAAAGTAGTTTAAAAGAACAGCACCCCCCAACCCTGCTCCCCCCAGAGTGCTGTGTGTGGAGCAAAAACACACTTTTACATCAGGTCAAATTATGTCAGCGTTTTCTTTCCCAACCTACGACAGCGGCCGTGACACTCAGCATGCACACCACAATTAATCCCCCCACCACTAAAAGAAAAAAAAAATCCCTCAGCCTTTAAGAGCTGGGGTGCTGTAGCCAATCACCTCCTGTCAGGTTCCAAACATTGTGAAACCAGCGCTGATTGACTGAAATGATGGCATACTCCTCTCTTTTCAACCAGCCAACGAGTCTGTGTGCCACATATTCGATCATTATAGTAATATCCAGCACTCTGTATCCAAGGGCTTAGCAATAACATCTGGATTTACAGTAAAAGGGTGGAGGTATCACAGAAAAGAGTAAGGTGACCCCCCTGCTTCCCCAACACACACACACACAAATATACAAACATACCAACCAGCATATATTTTATCTTCATATATGTTAATATATTCCTGCTAAATACTTTATCAGTCACCTCTCACTACACTGAACCAAACACTGCATGTAGCAAGCATTATTTAAATATGATTCTTTTGGCTTCATTTTCATTCTCTTAACAAAATTGTAAATTTGGATTCCTCATTTAGTAAGTAAAGATGAGGCTAACACCTGGAGCTTTTATCTAAATCCAATGAGATTGTTTTGCTTGCCAAACCTAAGAAATGTGCAACAGGTATGCTTTCAGTTCTGATTTTTTAATTAACTTGTGGTATCAAATTAAAAAAATGTCACTTTTCTTGTTGTCATGTATGACAAATGAGATGTGTAAGATAAAACATGCAATCATAAGCACGTAAGGTTTAAAAAAAAGTGACAGTTGGAATAATATGATATATGCCTGAAATATATGAGAGAAAGAAGCATAACAAAAAGTGATACAGTAGCTAAGTGCTCCATTTTCTGCACATTGGCATGAATAGACGGAGAGGGAATGAATGGGTGTCAGGTTTTTCCCTCATAATATTGTGGAACAATGAAAACTCAATCACAAAGGGAAAAAAAGATTAGGCAGGCAACTGTGAGTAATTACACTGCAGCTAGTCTCTTTCAGAGTGCTTTAAACCATGTGAGACGCTTCATTGCCAGGCTTATTGATGAGGCAGAAGGTGTCAAGGTTGAAGGTTGAAACCTGCAACTCTGCTGGGGGTCTCAGTCACCTCGAGGAGGATGGGTATTTCTTAATTGCGGCCTTTTTCCTTCAAAAAAAGCACACTGTTCTCTGTGTTTAATAGCTGAGATCTTTATCGAGCACATGATACGCCGGGCCCTTCAGTAATGAGGGCCCGCCATTATGCGAGCATAAAGGGATATTTTCATTAATCAGGTCTGTGTCCGAGGGCGGTGATCTCAGCATTCGGTGGCGGCGTGCACAGTGTCACCGGCCGGGCTCGGCTCAGAGGGAGGCGGGGGGGCGGGGGGTGACAGCATCAGAGAGAGGATCCCACAGATCAGGTGACACAGCCCCCGGTGGGGAGTATCTTTCGTGATTCACGGCCATAATTCTATAATATCTGTCAGTGTGTGGCCTGCGTATGTCAGGAGGCTTTCTCTCATTCTTCTTCTTTTTTCTTTCCTTAAAAAATGAGCTCTCTCTCTCTCTCAAAGTTACACCGAGAGAGGTCTCATAGTTTCACTGAGGGCGGCAGCAAATTAGTAAATTTGGCTGTAAACCGAAGCAGCAGCAAGGTTGCAAATGCGAGTAGTAATATTGTCTGTGAGCTGGACATACACCGGGCCATCGCTGGCGCTAAATGGGTTTTTACTGAGAGAAGTGCGGTTGACGGCCATGGTCATCCTGCTGGAACTGAAGCTTGTTTCTGAAGCCTGGCTCTGGCGTCAGGTTAACTGAGGCATTCTCCAGTTACCAGTCAGCACTTCACCCTGGAGAGCTCAGCGGTTGTTAGGGCCAGGAAGTAAAGCATGTATACCGGTATCAAATGAAATCATCTCATTTTCAGGATGGCAAGGACTCGCATTCAAATACAGCAATCACGCAAAAAGGTGACTCCTCATTGTGTGATAAACACTCTCTTGCATCTATACGTACTGTTGATATTTAATGGTCACCAGGCATAGCTCCAAACCTCTCGGCCGGGAGGATTCAGCTTCAGTACCAGGCAATTTCAGGCCTGCAAAAGGCTCACAACAATACCACACTGTGTGTCACTAATGGTAAGGAGCAGTACTCATAACCGAAAGGTTGCCGTTTCAGTTCCCCACTGGAGCACTGCTGCTGTACCCTTGCCTCAGCAAATATCCTGCTGTATAAACGGACAACTTGTAAAAACCGTAATCTATGTAAGTGGCTCTGGATGAGAGTGTCTGTTAAATGACGATAATGTAATACAATGTAACGTGACAACACCCGCCCCGCACGACGGCTCGGAGAGGCACCTGAGCTCACCTGGCAGGCTGCAGGTGGGCCAGGTGAGGCCGCCGGCTCCCGCCGCGCTGTCGGGCTGCCACCCGAGCCGCGGGTCGGGCGTCGGCTGAAGTGGGGGCCGTCTCAGTTTCAGCAGCGGAATGTTAAATCCCGCCACCGTTGGCCGGCTGTCGCTTAATTACCTCCCCTGATGGACGGCCTCAGGAATTATTCATCCCAGCGGAGCGCGACAGGAAACGCTGGCGTTGGCGGTAACGCCACCACTCAGGGTCTCCGACTGTGGTGGGAGGACAAGCGGCATGGCAGATGTCCCCAAAAAGTTACAGATCTGAGTACTTAATCAACTGATTCAATACAACACCGGGCTATATGCAACAGATGCAAGTTGTGCAAGTAACCCTGGACAAGAGTGGTCCAGTGTGCAAATACTCATCAATATTATCAGCTTGGTGACAAGCATATCATGTGCTACATGGAGTTTGCTGATTATGACTAAGAGTAGAATAGAATAGAATAGAATAGAATAGAATAGAATCACTTTCTTTCAAAATCGGTGAAATACATACTGCTCCCAAGTGATTTATTTGACTTTACCTGTGAGCAGTGGCAACATTTCACCCTGATGAAGACCAAATGAAGGTGCGAAATATTGTTACTGCTGACAGGTAAAGTGTAATCGCCGGGGAGTTAAATAGCAGCATGGGGCACTCTTTTCTGATTCTGCATTATTCTGTTTTTGCCAAGCACCTGCACAAGTTAACAAATGTGTGCATATGTCTGTGAAACTAAAGAGATTCACTTTGTTTTGTTAGTGATAGAAAATAAATAACAGGAAGATGGTAGGTGTTTTAAGCTAAAATAAACAATGACACACACGTTCTATATGCTATAATGTATCATATTATGTATGTTATAATGACTTTGGCATTAATCTGGCAATTATTAAGCTGAAAGGAAGTATTCTGTGTGAGCAGTGAACAGTGCTTTACGTGAGCTGTGAAATAAGACTTTACTCAAACTGTGCTCCAAAAAGAGCGAACATAGCAAATAAAAGCGTTTGAAAAAAATTACATTTCCGAGCACCGCTGTGACTGCAGCGTTGCCTCTCAGGCCAGCTCTGAAAACATTAACTCTCTGCTTCCCCCATGGCAGATTACCAGAACGCTAATACGGGAAACGTATACTCAGTCCAAACACGGAGGGATCCGTTAAGTTTAAGTAATGCGGGCCCGGGAGCAAAGCAGCCATCAGATGAAGCTCGGGAGTGGTTGGGCGCTGGACCGTTGACCGCAGGTGGTCCTCAGCTGCAGTCACCTCCCCTCCCGCCCTCATTTTGGCGTGGATCCGTTAGCTGTTAGCTGTCGCCCGCAGTGAGGTTTGTTCATCCTGTCACAGGAGGGGATGTCTCTATAAACACGAACACTCCGACTGCCCACATCCTCACTCCTCAAATAACCCGACCGCGACGCAGCCAGAACCACAACCTCCAACCAGCGTGGGGCACGGTGGTGTGACCACACAGCCTGCGCCCGAGTGTGTGTGTGTGTGTGTGTGTGTGTGTGTGTGTGTGAGTGTGAGTGTGTGTGTGTGTGTGAGAGATGAGAGAGGGACAGAGCTGTCATCACACTCTCTCTCTCTCACACACACACACACACACACACACACACAATCACACATGAAACAAATTTAGCTACCTGACACAAGCACACAGACAGACATATACATACATACACACACACACACATACTTCAAGAAAGGCAAATACACACATACATCTACAGACAAATGCACTTTGCTAAACACAAATTCATATAGACAGGCGCACACACACACAAATACACAATTACACGCAAACACATTTCCCTTAACACCAGCGCAAACACACATACATGTGCACATATAGTACACAAAACACACAAATACATACACACACAAGCACATACACACACAAATCCACGTACCTAAACCCAAACAGAAATGGACCCACACACACACAAATCCTACAGAACATTCAGGCAATCTTCCAGCTGCAATTACACAGACTGACTGTCCAAGAAGCTCAGGAGACCATAGGAAGCCTGGCAGCTTTGGCAGCATGCTCCTGGCCCCCTCTCCCAGGCGAGGGGGGGGGTGGGGGAGCGGGGGCAATGCCTGGTCCTGCTGCCTCTGACACACTGTAAGTGTGTGTGTGTGTGTGTGCTTTTGTGAGTGGGTATGTGTGTGATTGTTCTTGCATGTTAGCCTTTGTGTACATGTGCCTGTGTGAGTGTTTCAGTGTGGTTGAGTATGTATGTATGAGTGTGTATGTTGGTGTGAGTGTGTGTGTGTATGTGTGTGTGTATGTTGGTGTGAGTGTGTGTGTGTGTATGTGTGTGTGGGTGTGTGTGGTGGCTGTTGCACATTGAGAGGCTTGGCTCCCCCCCAGCCTCCCCTCCTCATTTACTGCGTTTCCCTGAAACACTGCACAGCCTGGCTGGAGGAGTGGGCATGCCAGCATCCAGGCTGGTGGCACCCCAGCACCCTGCTCCTGTACAGCCCCCTCTCAGCCTCACTGCTGCCCCCTGCTGACCAAGGCAGCAATTACTGAGACTGACTCTGTCTCTCAGAGAGATATAAAGAGCAATGAGGATCGGTCCTGTTGGTATGCGGGAGGGAGAGTGCTCTTCCTCTTAGCTGTGAGGCAGGAGCGTTGGACCGGGGGGTGGGGGGGGGCAGGCTGTGTGGTGGGGGGCAGAGCTGAATGTCCTCGCTGTCTCTCTGTGCATTGTGGTCCATGAGAAAGGTGGCGTTCTCCCCGCGTGCACCCAGCAGACGCGCACGGAAATGGCTCTTAAACGGTTCACTGTACGAAGGTCGGCAGGATCGCGTTACAGGTCACATATGAGGGTTTTTAACGATGCCATGCCAGCCCATACCACCACATATACGTGTTTAAATAGCCCTGGCCTGAGGTCATTCCGAAAACAATCATAAAAAATGCACACGGATCGGGGGAGAAGCGTTGTCTTGTCTCCAGGCCTGTGTTAAATCTGGCCTCAGGAAAACCACACTAACTGGATCATACTCATGCATGCACTCACTGCTTATTTATCTTAATGTGAGTTGTAGAACTCTGCAATAAAACATGCAATATTATTTGGGCTCAAGAGATATGAACTGAATATGACATGAATTGATGTACTGTATGAATGTGAACATGCTTTTCATGTCATGATTTTCTCCTTTGAAACTGAATTATTTTTGTTTACCTAATAATGGCGTATATAAATACACACACATTCACATATATATTTGTATGTGTCTGTGTGTATTTAAATATTCCATTATAAGACACATATGTCCATATATGTGTGTGTGTGTGCTTGTATGCATATATGTAAGTAGACAGAGGGAGTGAAATGAATAATAACATTGCTAAGGAAACAGTTGGATAAATGGCTTTGGACTGAAATCACCCTCGGCCTTAAACGTCTCCTCTTTTTCGCTACATTTTCGCAGCATTATTTTCCAGGACAGATTAATCTTCGCCTTCGCATCTGCCCGCAGCGCCCGGCGCGCTCGCTGTTGTGGGTGTTTAACTGGAAACAGGCTGCAGTTGTTTTCTTTACCAAAACACCTGTCCAAACAACCGCCGGGCCAAGAGCTAGTCCCAGCTGTCAGCGTCAATGACAGCCCGAGACAAAAATTCGCCGAAGAGAGAGGAATCCTCGGACGGAAACCCGAGCGTAACGTGGCGCACGTGCTCTGGAACGGCTCCAGATGTGTAACAGCGCGTCACGATTCGCCGTGGCAACGTATAGGTCGCGCAGCACCCCCCGTAAACAGCAGCATTCACGGTTTGTTTAGGAGCAGAGCGTCGGGTCACGAGGAGCCCTCTTTTGTCAGGCGGCCCCCGTTTAAAAAAAAAAAAAAAAAAAAGGATGAAGAAAAAAAAAAAGCCCAACTGCCAAATTCATCTTCTGCCTCTGTCTGATATTCTTTCCTAATCCTTTGCGTAAACACAATGAGCCGCAGCAAGATTCTCTCTGCGAAATATTTTACACCTGAAACCAAACCCCTCTTACAGTTGTGCTAGCCTGACAAAAGGGCCAAACGGACTAAGTGATTAATTAATATATCTCACAACCGCCCATAATGGACCTTGTATCATCTGTCCAGTGTTTTCTGGACGTCTTTTAATGCAGATTAAGGCACAATAGCTGGGCTCCTTGTTAAGGTTTTGCCTGTAGCCTGGAGCCAGTTTGTGCATAGGGGGGAATGCTCCAGGGGTGGAATTACAGCTCTTATGCTTAAATTTCAAACACAGGAGTCTTCATGTGCCATACCCCCTCGCCCCCCCCCCTGTCCCCGTCCCCGTCCCTTGGGCCTGCTCCACCTGGGCAGGCATTGTCACACCTGAGGTGAAAGGCATAGCAGTCCAGTGTCACAGGACACTCAAATACGCTTCTTCATTGACACCCGTCATGTCATTTCTTATCCTGCTCAAGGAGCATCGGCATGTGTCTGAAGTGAATTCCTCAACCACCAGTATCTATTCCCCACTTCTGTAATGGAGAGGGAGAATGAGCTCAAAATGTCCTCTTAAAAAGCGATTAGAAGGGGAAAATGACAGACAACAGTGAGCTTATGTGTGCACATACATGCATGTCTGCATTTAGGAACTGCGGGCGGCAGTGTGGTGTAGTTGTAAGGAGCAGGACTTGTAACTGAAAGATTGCCGGTTTGATTCCCCGTGGGAGAACTGCTGTTATGCCCTTGGGCAGGGTTCTTAACCCAAAATTGCCTGTAAATACCCAGCTGTACAAACAAATATGTAAAATTGTAACCCATGTAAGTCGCTCTGGATATGAGCATCTGCAAAACGACCCTAATGTAACGCAATGCAACTACATATAATTCACAGGCAGAGGCACACAGACATCCTACATGCCGCGGGGAAATGGGGGCCGATTCCGCGGGGAAGGGAAAGGCCGAGGGCGAGGTGGAAAGCAGTGTGTCAGATAGAGCAGTCGGGGCCTGACTCTGCCTGCGGCAGACAGATTTCCCGCTGAAAGGCGGATCGGGTTACCCTCGCGGCAGCGTATGTCATCCCTAATGAGGCGTGCGGCTTCTCACTTCCCCAGAAAAAGACTCTGCGTCATATCCCCCAGGTAACGACTTGGGTGTTCATTCTATTAAATACAACCCAAAAAAGGAAAAAAAAAAAAGAAAGAAAAACCCCTACAGAGGCATGGAGGAGAGACGGTCAGAAAGACAGAGTGGTCAGTGTGTACTGCATTATTACAGATATTCACGGAGCTCCATCCTGTCAGAGCTGCTGTTCCTCAGCCTTCCAGACACATTTCAGTGTCTCATTAGAGAGCCATAGAAGAGAGCTACACCATGCTTTCTCCACCTCGCCTTCACCACATACAGCGGCACTAAGGAGCCCACAATGATACGGAGGGGCTTTAAGAATATACAACTACCGTGCTGTGCTTATATATGTGCCTAACCAGCATCTCTGTCGGTATATGTTCGCCCTCCAAATGCCTGCTGAGGCATTTTATATCTACAGTGTTGTCCTATTGATAAATATCAATAAGTACAGATAAGTAGCAAAATAAGCAAAGAACACAGAAGTTAACAGCTTGCTTATGACTTTAGTTAGCCATCGTGATAGCAAGCTGTACCACCCTGTTGATATTCCATTCTTAGCAGTGAGTCTATAATCTACAATTGGCACACCTATAGTATCCTGTATTGAAAAATATTTACTCACTTTCTGGAAATGCACTTCTTTGTACTTCTACTGAACTGAAGTGAAAGTATTGTAAAAGGAAAGCAGTTATGGAATGAACCTTCAGTTAAAAGGAGGACATTCTGCTCTGGTATTACCTCGCAAACTTTATGCACGGGTGACTTATATTTCCAGGTTTTGCACTGATTTCCCAGAGCATTCAGCAAATTCAACACTGAGTCCATTTTTTCCATCTTAAACATTAAACTCCCTGCGCATAAACCACACAATCCCAGAATGCTTTTTTTTTCAAATCCATCTTATATTTTAAACAAGCAAATCTATGCATGTGATGTTTTGAATAAACTTTTTTATGACATTTACATAACAAGCACATTGTAAAGGTAGAGTGCACACACATTCAGACATTTAATTGCTCATTAAAGCCAGAAGCTCTCCTTTCTTCAGAAAATTTTCAGTGATAAATTTCAGTGATAAATTCATAACATTGTATTTAAATGCAGGAACAACAGTATATGCAGGAGCAAAATAGAAACAAACAGATTAATTGCAGACAGTTTGAAATCATTAATAATTTTTTGCAGACTTTTCTCCCCACACATGAGATAAAATATCAGATTTCATTACCTTCCAGGCAGGTCCTGATGTTCATTATTGGGCATTATATAAAGCAGGTGCTGTAAAGATCAAATCTATACTTTATATGAG